>NC_089794.1:42277539-42537539 GCF_040412425.1 Macrobrachium rosenbergii
TATATATATATATATATATATATATATATAATATATATATATATATATATATATATATATATATATATATATATATATAATATATATATATATATATATATATATATATATATATATATATATATATATATATATATATATATATATATATATATATATATATATATATATATATATATATATATATATATATATATATATATATATATATATATATATATATATATATATATATATATATATATATATATATATATATATATATATATATATATATATATATATATATATATATATAATATATATATATATATATATAATATATATATATATATATATATATATATATATATATATATATATAATATATATATATATATATATATATATATATATATATATATATATATATATATATATATATATATATATATATATATATATATATATATATATATATATATATATATATATATATATATATATATATATATATATATATATATATATATATATATATATATATATATATATATATATATATATATATATATATATATATATATATAATATATATATATATATATATATATATATAATATATATATATATATATATAATATATATATATATATATATATATATATATATATATATATATATATATATATATAATATATATATATATATATATATATATATATATATATATATATATATATATATATATATATATATATATATATATATATATATATATATATATATATATATATATACATATATATATATATACATATATACATAGATATACATATATACATATATATACATATTTATACATATACATATATATACATATATATACAGTACTCAACAAAAAACTTTAGTCCGCCCTCACTCAACTCAAAACATGTCAACATAACTAAACTACAAATAGGCTAATAACAACACAATTCTAAGTCTAAATTACCTTTATTAGTATTCACTAATATTTAGTAGGACAACCCTTACGTTTAATCACCTCCTTCAGTCGTTTTGGACAGACAAGGCCAAATTATGAAGCATTTCCTTGGTATGTTGTTCCAAGATGCTCGGTTTCTGCCTCCAGCTTTGGAACAGACGACACATCTTTGTCTTGTAGATCCTCTTTACGATCTCCCATAAGTTTTCTATTGGGCTAATGTCAGGGCTATTACCAGGCCAATCATTGATGAAGGAACTTCGCAATCCTGAAGCCACTGAGTGACAGATTTAGCCGTGTGAGCCCTGGCGCCATCCTGCTGAAAACATGTGGCACCCGTATCCTCGAATGCATCAGGCAAAATGTCACACATCAACTCCAAATAATTATACTGGTTAACTTTTTCATTCTTTTTAAAGACATGAAGCTTGGCTACACCATGACCAGTAAAAGCTCCCCAAACCATGAGAGAATCAGGGTGTTTAACAGTCCCTTCGAGGTACCTAGGGTCAAGAGGGTCGCTTCTGGACCTGCGAAAAACATTACGACCTCTATTACAAGTGACCGTAAAAGTCGATTCATCTGACCAAAGCAGGCTTAGCCATTGAGACTCATCCCAAACGCTGTACTTCCGAGCAAATTTGACTCTTTTATCCCTCTGTAACTTGGTCAAAATTGGCTTCTTCCGTGGACGGTGGCTTGTGTATCCAAGTTCATTGATACAGCGATTGACGGTCCGAACTGAAACATCACCAAGCAGTTGTGGGTTGGATTCCTTCAATTTCCTTGATGTCATGCATGGATTAACCTCTAATTGACGCTTTAAAATAGTCATACTTCGATTAGAAGTCTTCTTAGGCCTCCCAGAGCGTTTTACTTGCGACGGTATATCGCCCCTTCCACCCTGGTGAAACTTGGCAACCCAGCGTCTAACAGATCGCTCGCTCACACCCACCTGAGCGCGATTTCCTTCGTTTAAGACCTGATTCCTTTAATGAACATATCTGTGCTATGATCTGTTCATTCAGATCCTTAAATTTCCCCATAGTAAGGTCACAGGGTCCCAGGATGTGACCGGGGTAGGCAAAACTTCGACAGAAGCGTGGAGCAAAAATTCACGTTGGCACCTAGATCGCCAGCCAAAACCTTACTTGTCTGCTTTCTTTTTAGCAAGCCATAAGCTCCTCCCCTTAGCTACTCTCAGTAAGCGGCCTAATGATTTGACAGAATTTTTCTTGCACTTTTGGTTCCTTCAAATTTGGCCATATATTTAGCCACTCAACCGTGGCTGGACTAAAGTTTTGTCAAGTGTATATATGTATATATATATATATATATATATATATATATATATATATATATATATATATATATATATATATATATATATATATATATACATATATATATACATATATATATATCATACATATCATACATATATATATATATATATATATATATATATATATATATATATATATATATATATATATATATATATATATATATATATATATATATATATATATATATATATATATATATATATATATATATATATATATATATATATATATATATATATATATATATATATATATATATATATATATATATATATATATATATATATATATATATATATATATATATATATATATATATATATATATATATATATATATATATATATATATATATATATATATATATATATATATATATATATATATACATATATATATATATATATATATATATATATATATATATATATATACATACATATATATATATATATATATATATATATATATATATATATATATATATATATATATACATATATATATATATATATATATATATATATATATATATATATATATATATATATATATATATATATATATATATATATATATATATATATATATATATATATATATATACATATATATATATATATATACATATATATATATATATATATATATATATACATATATATATATATATATATATATATATATATATACATATACATATATATACATATACATATATATATATATACAGTGATCCCTCGTCTATCGCGGATAATGGGGACCAGAACCCCAGCGATAAGTGAAATTCCACAGTAGCATTGGCCCCCCCTAGGGAGGCATATACTGTACTGTATATACATGGTATATATTTAAAGGCTTTATAGCCTTTCCCACACTGTTATAAACACTTCCTATGCACTTAAACACTGTATTACTATTTTGATCTCCTATCACAGTAATATGCATAAAAAAAAAGATCGTCCCATATTTGTAATGTTTACGTTCTGAGAATCAGCTGACTGAAGCTGCTCACTACTAACGAAAGAATTAGGAAAATAATTTTTTTAGTTGCTAAACGAAACAAATTTATCAATGAAATTATTTTTAATTCTGTACATAAAAGTTTATGATACAGTAATTCATATTTCATTGAGAGAGAGAGAGAGAGAGAGAGAGAGAGAGAGAGAGAGAGAGAGAGAGAGAGAGAGAGAAATGGTGTGTACTGTACAGCACAGTAGCTTGGGACGAGACTAAGTCTTGACTAAGTCTTGACAAGCTGGTGATGAGAGAGTATACAGTATCTTTGAGTTGCTTACGTATGAAATTCGGATTTTAATTATTTTTACAGTGATTTAAGATGAAACATCAACAGTGATAAGATATTCTCTTATGTACCACTCACGTGCCTTGTCCGAGTGCCTGTGGGTATATCTGAAGCTTCCAGTCCTTGGCGTCGGTCTCATAAGCCGTTCTTCTCACGTAACATGATGAAACATCACTGTTTTCCGCAATATGGCTGCCGATATGGCGGTACTTTTAATTTTAATTTTTCTATGAATATTTCTGAAAAATCCACGATGCAGTGAAGCATCTTTTGTTTAATTTCATTTTGTACTGAATTATGTCATAATGCAATGAACCAACAGTACTAGCAGATATTAATAATTATTAATGGAATTAATGAAATATTTGGGTCTTCATATATCGCGACTATTTTGAAATTTCCGGAAAAATCCGCTATATATTTTCTCTTATAATATACATACGTAATGGAAAAAATCATGAAGTCGTGAATCGTGAATCCGCGATAGTCGAACTCACTGTATATATATATATAGGGTTCATGTATATATATATATATATATATATATATATATATATATATATATACTATATACTGTATATATATATATATATATATATATATATATATATATATATATATATATATATATATAAAACTTTGTATCATAAAAATGTAATTTTTATATAAGTAGCTTACCACGTAATTACACTGCTGATTCCCACATTGACAGGAGGTGGGATGCATGAACAAATCTACCCCAAAACAATAATAGTAAAGAATTTGAGAGCAGAAAAGAATACTAACACTAAAAAATGCCTGTTGTTTCCTTACCTGATAAGGGAGCTACCGCAGGAAGGTACTGCGTCTATTGGCGCTCTCCTTACAGTATAGTGGCGCAGCGGTAAAGCCGAGGCTCACCTACTATATAAGTGGATACCTTGAAGCAAGGATGATTCCAATTGCTGACAAAGGTAATAATGTTGCCCCTGCCCACGGCGCAGTACAGAAAAAACAACAATGAAATAAACGTCACTTAATATAATGAAATAAACGTCACTTAATATCAAAAAAGTTAAAAATAATTGCCCAACTACAAAGGAGTGGAGGGCACTCCGGTACACTGTACCACCAGGCTCCCTTACAAAACTCAACAACCTCAAATCAGGGTGAAGAAAGGAAGGAAGGACTGCTTCCTACGCTTCTTTCCCCAACACCAAGGCAGCCACCAAAAATGGACGCAAAGTACTGCAATTATCGTAAACTCTTTCAATTTCCTTCAAATAATGAGTTGTAAAAACCGACTTACATTTCCAAAAAGTTGCTTGCAATATCGAGGAGAGAGACAAATTACACTTGAATGCCAACCAAGTGGCTACACCCCTAATTTCATGAGCTCTCACTTTACAAAATGGAAAAACCTCGTCTTCAACAAAAGAATAGGCTTCCGAGATGAGGTCTCTGTGGAAGAATGCTTGGGCAATCTTTTAAAGTGGCCGAGAAGGATTCTTAACAGAACGCCATAAGGCGTTTGAAGGACCACGAATCATCTTTGTTCTGCAAAGATAAAACCTTAGAGCTCTCATAGGACAATATAAACCTTAGAGCTCTCACAGGACAATACTCTCTCTTCCTCATTTGGGCCTACAATCTCAGACAAGCTTTTAATTGCAAAGGAACAAGGCAATGGATTGGAACTGGACTAGAAATCCCAGAGAGAAGGAACAGACAGCATTCTCTTGGGAAAAACCCACTCTTTTGTCCATTGCCTGGACCTCATTGATTCGTTTTGCGGTCGCTAAAGCAACTAGAAAGAGGGCCTTCCAGGTAGACCTCTCAGGAAAATTGAATGCATAGGCTCAAATCGGGGACCAGACAATCATTTAAGGACCACATCCAGGTTCCATGGCACTCCTGCTACCTCTTTCTGCCTCGTAGTGTCAAACGATCTAATTAGATCAGATAAATCCTGATTAGAGGAGAGGTCCACTCCCCTGTGTCTGAAGACAGAGCTTAACATGGCCCTATAACCCTTGATCGTCGAGAATGACAGGTTCCTGTCGGTCTTAAGCTATAGTAGAAAGTCTGCTACTTAGGCTATAGATATCTGAGAGGACGACACTGCACTTCCTGCACCATTCTCTGAAAATTGTCCACTTAGCCTGATATACTCTATTAAGAGGACTGTCGCCTGCATTTGACAATAGCTTGCAAAGCCAATCTTCATCTTGAAAACCCTTTCTTTCTAAGAAGTTTCATGATAGTCTGTATCCTGTCAGGGCCAGAGTAAACAATCCCTGGTGAAAATGCCAGAAGTGGGGTTGTTTTAGCAGATGAGGTTTTTGAGGTCGCAGCCTCGAAAAGTCTGTGAGAAGGCCAAGAAGATCCGGGAACCATTCCTTCGCTGGCCAAAAGGGGGCCACTAGGATCACTGACAGATTCCTGAGAACCATCCCTGATTCTTTTATCAATACACGAGAGGACCCCCAGCATGTCGGAGGCACTATCTTCAGGAACAGTAGGGCAGTCTTTAACCTTACGGGCAAGAGAGCCTATTGCCCAATCGAGAAAACTCAACACTTCGAATACCTTAACCAGGTTTTTAAGAAGGTGTGAGAGCTCCGTCAAAATGAGCATGATCTTCGCTGATGCAAAGGCAGATATATGAGAGGAATCGATCAACCCGGAGAAGGCCCCCTGGGAGGAGGCAGAAACTCCCAGAGAAGGAGCTTCCCTTGTGGCAAAAGAGAGCTGTCTCCTCTTAGACAATCTACACGGAGGGAAGCTGAAAATGGCTCTACCTTGTTCGCTCTTCTCATACGCTAGCCATCCCTCAAGAACACTGAAGGCTTTCTTGGCAGAAGAAGAAAGCACTAACTTGGGTAGTACCGAAGACTCGGAAGACTGCGACTCCCCAAGAAAAGTCGATGCAGGCGAGGAAGGAGCTACAGGCGAAAAGCAATTTGGGAAGGATGCTTTTCGCCTGTAGCTCCTTCTTCGCCTGCGTCGACTTCATCCTTCAGCTTATGCATTGCTGCTAAGCAATGCATAAGCTGAAGGATGAGTGTCTTGAACAATAACTTCTTCTTCCTTGTTCGAGGATACAGGAGACAAAGCCAAATCTGTAGGTTGGGGGTTGAGGAGCCTTCTTCAACAGGCTTAAAATACTGTCGAGCTTGCTCTGAATCAGGTCCACCACGGAGGGCACTTGCTTGCTAGAAGAGAGTAAAGCCTGAGGCGCGAAATTTCGAGACAGAAGAATGCCCAACTGCTCCAGGAACAATAACAGCCGAAGGAGTCACAGCATCAGTGGCATAAGCACGGTGATGCTCTGGCACCAACGGAAGGGAACTTCATCTTAGTTGGTGATCCATGAATCAACGAGTGAATGGGCAAAGACGGGCACTCATGGGCTCTGTGAAGTTCTAGAGAAGACAGGGCTATGACACAGCAGCATGAGAAGGAGCCAACGAGCACTGAGACACTTTCAGGCGCTTGGAAGAAACCAGGTGTTCGGCAGTCAAGGGAGCTTCTAACACTGCAGGGTGCTGAGGAGCCAGAGGAGTCTCAGGTGCAAGAAGACGCTCAGAAGATGACGCCTTGGATGAAGAGCGCTTACGAGAAGCAGGATACCTGTACATGGAAGCCGCTCTCTGAATCTCTACCAAGGGAGGGACAGAAGGAAAATGTTCCGGACTGTCCCAATGACTGCAAGACAGGAGAGGACTGAAAACAGGTTCCTTGAAATTCTTACATGGTACTGGAGGAAAATGAGACAGCACTCGGATGCTTTTTCCATGGGAGTGATTCATCCACAAAACGCCACTGGCGTCTGGGAGAAGAATCATCTGAGCTAGATGAAAGACGATGCATGTCCAGGGATACGCCTTTCCAGCGGCGTTTGGCTGCAACCTGGGATTCAACAACAGGTTAAACTGAGGGGGTGATTACCCGTGGGCAGACCCCATCAACCTCCCTTAGGCTACTAGTTTTACTCCTCCCAGGTTTAGGGGAATCTGACATTGACCTTTGCCTAGGAGAATTGGCGGGACAGGCAGCCACCTCCTCCACCAACACATCACTAGCTCTAGGCGCAATCAGGCGCTCCACCAACACTGCACTGGCACTAGAAGCAACAGCGCACTACGAATCACTCTTATTGTCCGTAGGGACCTTAACCGAAGAGGCTAATTGCATAATAGATTCAACAATCAATTCAAACCTTTTCTCACTTTTACACTCAATGCTGGCAATGGTGTTGGGTTTGGAAGCGGGAGAGCCATGTAAAGGAAAGGGTTGCACAGCAGGCGAACTGGGTGTGGGATCAACAGAAATAACATGAACATCAATCTCGATGTTAGCATTATCAATATCATGATCAACAGGAGATCCCTGACTAGCTAAAGACTTACTAATCCTTCTAGCTGTCGCTTTTCTCTTTTTATCTCTAGCCACTCTGTTTAAACGAGATCTTAAAGTCTTCCACTTCTAACTGTCCCAGTCTACACATTCATTACAGTAAACCCCCCCGTATTCGCATTCTCACGATTCGCATACTCACGGATTTCTCTGTGGAATGTATCTATCCATTATTCGCAGAAAATTCGCCCTTTTGCGGTATTTTTCACTGAGAAATATTCACCAATTACTGTATTTTCATATAATTTTCATGACTAAATGCACTTCTTGTGATAAAACTATTATAATACTCAGGTATAAGCATTTTTAGAGGGTTTTTCTTGTTTAAACTATCAAAATAGGCAGTTCTAAGTGTTTTTCAAGGGGTTTTAAGTATTCGCGGATTTTAGCTATTCGCGGGGGGCTGTGGTACACATCCCCTGTGAATACGAGGGTTTACTGTACATCGTAAGTCTTCTGAACAAATTTGCCCCCTACAAACCAAGCAGACAGAACGTGAATCTTCGTCAAACGTGTCGAACTTGAGTCTGACATTTGGAAAAAACAAGTTAACTAAAGTCACAATCAGTAAATAAGGAAAGTCGTTACATAGAGAATCACAATAAAGGTAAAAAAACAGTAACTCTATCAAATACTGTAATGCTGAAAGACTATCAAAGCAAGAACACTTCACCAAATACGACGAGATGTCAACAGGATAGACGAATTCCAAAATCAGAGCTGATGCTAAAAGCTGGTGTACAGCCATTAGCCAGCAGAAACAAATTGAATACTTTCGCTAGTTGTTGGTCTCTTACCCCAAAAAGTGGGCGGGGTTAGTCACCTAGCCAAACAAAATAGCGAGACCAGCGAATTTCAAAATTTTCAGCTGCCGATTAATAGAAACCATAGCAATATAATTACTTGGTAAGTTACACAAAATTTTAATTTCAATATTTCACAGCATATAAGTCAATGTTTACATATGGCAATAATGGCCATGAGTTCATTAAATTAGCATCTGGTTGTTTTACAGTACATGCTATCATACAAGGAAGACTCCCTTCGTGCCATGTGATCATTCAGTCTTCCATAATAAAGCATGCAACTTCTCAAAAATTAGTTGACAGAAATAGCCCCTTCCAAGGGCACTTCACTAAAAGAGTAATTTTTTTTTTTTTATAAAATCTGAACAATTTTCACAACATATTGCACAAAGTGATAAAAACATTAACAAGGAATCTGACTGCAACAAAGGTATTTATTCCATAAATTAACATGAAAAATCTGATGTTCTAAGACCAATCCAAAGTAACTAAACATATGAAATGCTGATGTGAGATTTTCAATGAAATGTTCACTTAACCCTTTCCTGCCCAATTGACGTCATATTACGCAATAACCCCTACCCCCTTCTTGTCTGACTGAGTAATTGTCGTAAAATTTACCGACATTTTTCGTGCGTGTGGTAGGGTAAATTTTTTTATTTTCGGACAGTTGGTGGTTTCCATAGGCTAAAGTATACCTTGGACCGTAACTCAGGCATCGAGGATCGCCAGGCAAGCAGTGCCTATACTGCGCATCGCGCAATTCCTAACATAGTAAATTTCCCACAATGAAATCAGCTGATCCTACCCACGTTTCTCCCTCGTATCTTACATTTTTTTATAAAATGTAGGATTACATTATTGGAAACACTCTGTTTGGTATCCTCTATTTTCTATAAATTTTTAGTTCCTCTACTGTGCATGCGCAAAATCCATGGCGTAGTAAAATTCTCACAATGACATCAGCTGATCGCACCCACGCAGGCCTGGCAGGCCACACTTCTGTCAGAGACCATGCGTGCGAGGCTGGGTAAACACGTGTGGCTGTTTACATACAGCAACGTCAATCGAGAACAGTTTCAACATGCTTTAGCAAAGTTTTTACTGGTAAAACTAGCGGAAATTTGTTAGTGCATCACATAAGAGATGTCTGGATTTTAGGCAGGGCTCTGAATCTCATTTTTCATTATCATATATATCGATATTTAGAGAATTTTGTTGGCTTTCTCATAAAAAATAATTCATTCACCCAACTGTTATAGCTTTTGAGCTACGAACGATAATGTTGACAACGGTAACATTTTTTTGTTTTGGCAACAGCTTATAACGTCAAAATGAAACTGTTGCTGTTACCAAAGCCATTTTCTTGACTCTCACTTTATTCCTCAACCTTTCCTCTACATTTTTGTATATTTACAAAGTAATTTCTATGAAAAAATCCGAGGTAGGGCTCTTCAAAAAAAATTTCTAGCGATAATTCTCACCGTATGCCTGGCGGCGCGCTCTGTTTCTTACCCACTTTTCTATCAATTTTTCACCAACTGGACTTATTCGTTTTTCATTTTTTTATATGTCGATATTTAGAAATTTTCTTGGCTTTCTCATAAAAATAATTCATTCGCCTAACTGTTATAGTTTTTTGAGCTCTACGAACAATAATGTTGATAACGGTAACTTTTTTTTTTATCAATTTATAACGTCAAAATGAAACTGTTGCCGTTACCAAAGCCATTTTCTTGACTTTCCTTTATTCTTCAACTTTTCCTCTACTTTTCGTATATTTACAAAGTAATTTCTATGAAAAATAACCGAGATAGGGTTCTTCAAAAAAAAATTTCTAGCGATAATTCTCACCATAGGCCGGGCAGAGCGCTCTGTTTCTCACCCTCTTTTCTATCAATTTTTTCACCAACTGGACTTATTCGTTTTTCCATTTTTATATGTCAATATTTAGGAATTTTATTGGCTTTCTCATAAAAAATTATTCATTCGCCTAACTGTTATAGCTTTTGAGCTCTGACGATAATGTTGACAACGGTAACATTTTTTTTTCGTTTCAATCAAATTATAACGTCAAAATGAAACTGTTGCCGTTACCAAAGCCATTTTTCTTGACTCTCACTTTATTCTACAACTTTTCCTCTACATTTTCGTATATTTACAAAGTAATTTCTATGAAAAATAACCGCGATAGGGCTCTTCAAAAAAAACTTTTTTCTAGCGATAATTCTCACCATACGCCAGGCAAATCGCTCTGTTTCTTACCCTCTTTTCTATAAATTTTTTCACCAACTGAACTTATTTGTTTTTCATTGTTTTATATATCAATATTTAGAGAATTTTGTTGGCTTTCTCATAAAAAATAATCCATTCGCCTAACTGTTATAGCTTTTGAGCTACGAACGATAATGTTGACAACGGTAACATTTTTTTTCGTTTCAATCAATTTATAACGTCAAAATGAAACTGTTGCCGTTACCAAAGCCATTTTTCTTGACTCTCACTTTATTCTACAACTTTTCCTCTACATTTTTGTATATTTACAAAGTAATTTCTATGAAAAATAACCGAGATAGGGCTCTTCAAAAAAAACTTTTTTCTAGCGATAATTCTCACCATACGCCGGGCAAATCGCTCTGTTTCTTACCCTCTTTTCTATAAATTTTTTCACCAACTGGACTTATTCTTTTTCATTGTTTTATATATCAATATTTAGAGAATTTTGTTGGCTTTCTCATAAAAAATAATCCATTACGCCTAACTGTTATAGCCTTTGAGCTACTGAACGATAATGTTGACAACGGTAACATTTTTTTTCGTTTCAATCAATTTATAACGTCAAAATGAAACTGTTGCCGTTACCAAAGCCATTTTCTTGACCCTCACTTTATTCTACAACTTTTCCTCTACATTTTCGTATATTTACAAAGTAATTTCTATGAAAAATAACCGAGATAGGGCTCTTCAAAAAAACTTTTTCTAGCGATAATTCTCACCATACGCCGGGCAAATCGCTCTGTTTCTTACCCTCTTTTCTATAAATTTTTCACCAACTGGACTTATTCGTTTTTCATTGTTTTATATATCAATATTTAGAGAATTTTGTTGGCTTTCTCATAAAAAATAATCCATTCAGTGTTATAGCCTTTGAGCTCGAACGATAATGTTGACAACGGTAACATTTTTTTGTTTCAATCAAATTATAACGTCAAAATGAAACTGTTGCCGTTACCAAAGCCATTTTTCTTGACTCTCATTTTATTCTACAACTTTTCCTCTACATTTTCGTATATTTACAAAGTAATTTCTATGAAGAATAACCGAGATAGGGCTCTTCAAAAAATCTTTTTCTAGCGATAATTCTCACCATACGCGGGGCAAATCGCTCTGTTTCTTACCCTCTTTTCTATAAATTTTTTCACCAACTGGACTTATTCGTTTTTCATTGTTTTATATATCAATATTCAGAGAATTTTGTTGGCTTTCTCATAAAAATAATCCATTCGCCTAACTGTTATAGCTTTTGAGCTACGAATAATAATGTTGACAACGGTAACATTTTTTTTAGTTTCAATCAAATTATAACGCCAAAATGAAACTGTTGCGTTACCAAAGCCATTTTTCTTGACTCTCACATTATTTGACAACTTTCCCTCTACATTTTCGTATATTTACAAAGTAATTTCTATGAAAAATAACCGAGATAGGGCTCTTCAAAAAATCTTTTTCTAGCGACAATTCTTACCATACAAAGAGCGCTCTGTTTCTTCCCCTTTTTTCTATCAATTTTTCACCAGCTGGACTTATTCATTTTCCATTCTTTTATATGTCGATATTTAGAGAATTTTGTTGGCTTTCTCATAAAAAATAATTCATTCGCCTGACATTCATAGTTTTTGGGTTATGAACGAAAATATGAAAATAAGTAAAGATTTTTTTTTTTTATGTTGAAATAACTCACATTTTTTGTATTTAGAGGGCTGGGACTCTTATTCTGACTATTCCACCATAAAATATAAACATTTAGAAAAAAGGACAGCAAAATGAACGTTGTTGGCATAAAATTTATATTTTGCTGAATTTTCGAAATAATTATTTTTTCGCACTGTCGAGCGCTCCCAGACACATCGGGGCTCATGTGCCCTCAGTGATGTGATAACTATACAGATATGAAAGGGTTAATTAACAAGTCACTCTCATCACAAAAGAAAAAAATACAGCTTCCCCTTTGCTGCCACTATGAATAATTATTGATATCAGTTTCCACTGACAACATGACTTGATTGTCTTTGAGCTGGGAATGGGGTGGAAAGGGGGAGGACCAGGTCTACTTGATTAGTCATCATAAGTCACCTGCCTGGTTCTCCCAGGGTCTTAATATGGGTGAAGAGGGGCTTGGATGCGACCACATGCAGGCTATGTTAGTCTCTTGGATAATGTGCAACACACAATGACATGTCCCTTTTTTCTGTTGCTAATCAGCAAGCTTTAGAGCCACTCACTTAGGAGTATTTTTTGCCTTTTAAAAGACCGGTCTAGTGCTTCCTTTGGATGAAGATCATGCTTTTTCCTTCTTTTATAAATACATTATTTGAAATGTCACACTAATTGTCAAACACAAAGGAGAGACAAACATTTAAATTGCTGGCCTTGCAAAATAAAGCAACAATCTGTAATGACAAATAATTCAATAAAACAACAAAAACTTACAAGCAATAATGGAATACTTTTACTGGATGCTCTTGGAACCAGTGATTAGTAGAACCTGAACAAGAGCATTTCCAATTACAGTAACTAAAACCTCACTGGGGTAAACAGAAGATAATATCTGGTTGACCACCAACAGTAATGCATACAATACTGCAAACAACAATTCACGAGGAATTTTATAATACTATTTATAATACTTACCTTTCCTAGGTACATGGAGGGCAACTGTGTCAACATAATATTTCTTCTCATTTGTCTCCTGATTTTCACTGATTCCAACCCAAGAAGGAATGTCAAATTTTGGAGAATCTTCACCAGCATACCCAACCCTGAGTGAGGAGTACCCTGGATCGAACACAAGGGCCCCAACTTCATCTGCAAACAATAATAATAATACCAGTAAGTATGGTAAACAAACACTGTGCTACATACAAAATATGATATGACTTACTAACTGTAACTTAATGAAGCTGTCTGGACAGAACTGCAATCCCCCCCATACCTGCAACCATCATGACACACAACCCTACTGTTCCTGAAGTCAACATGAACACATTTAAGTGATAAAAGAAAACAGCTAACTTATACCACCTGGCCATCATATTACAATAACAAGATCCCACTTGATCCTACTTTAACACTAACTTTACCTGCAAAAATAATATCTCTCAAGATTTACAAACTTTCTTAATACTGTACTAAATTATAAGACTAATATTTTACAAGAAACTAAGAGATATCAAGAGAACGATAGTTTTGAAGATTTCATACTGTCATGAATATCGAGCCTTATGCCTGATAAGCAACTGAACATTTCAGTCATTAAAAATCCAAATAAATTTATGGAGCAGGCTGGTACTTTTGAGGACGAAGAGTCCAAGCCCAAGCTTTCCCCGTTTTTCATTATCCCCACGAGAGAAGATGTGGCTGCGCCCGTTTAACACTCCTTGCTCTATTCTTCTCCTCATGGATTTCTTTGTATTTCAGAATCGTACGATGCAAGATATCGCAGAAGGGCATCTGGTTGGCAAGGGAGAGATGCAATGACTGACCCAAACAAGTCAGTACTGAGAGAGCTAGGGGCCATGCAAGACCTACTTTCCAAGGCTCCTTAATAGTGCCTCTCCAGGGGCGGACCTCCTTCTCTTACCTATGACAGCCAACATTAAGCATTCATTGACTCAGCCTGCCCAACTCTGCAAAAGGTACTCTTACTAATAGCATACCCAAATTGCATCAGGTACACATGGAGATCGAGAGGAATCCGCTCTTAATCTTTACAGGCAGTCCACGGGTTACGACAGGTCCAGCTTACGACGTTCCGAGGTTACGACTCTTTTCAAATACATTCATCAGAAATTATTTCCCAGTTTATGCCATGTCTTGGGGTTATGACGCATTGTACACCAATCCAATGGAAGAAATATGGCTCCAAATGGCAGAATAATCAAAAGTTGTTGGCTTTTTTGATGAAAAACTCAATAAAATGCAGTTTACATTGTTTTCAATACACCCAAAGCATTAAAAGTAAGGTTTTCTTAGGGTTTTTGACAATTTTTCGGTTAACAACGATTTTCGGCTTCGACAAGGCGTAGGAACAGAACCCCTGTCGTAAACCATGGAATGCCTGTATTTTTTCTTTCAACCTTTCATTATTCCCTCCCTTGCCAACCTACAAGTGCAGAATAAAGTCTATGTCAAGTGTTTCCTCGAATTCAGTGAATTAACGAAGCAATTATCCCCTTGATAGCAATATATAAGTGAATTAACTACCTCCTCAAATCTTGTTCTTTTTACCTATGTCCATAAGATGGGCATATTCAGGTAGAGTTATACTCATCAGACATCTCTCTGCCTTTCAGGAGTCAATGTCCAGTGTTATTTGATCAGTGCAAGTTCTTCCTGACACAAGTTGCATGAATTCAACACCGATGTTATCTGTTGCCAGTCTGCAGTAATTAAGTAATCTGGAGGCAGATTCCCTGTATTCAAGCATTCCCCTAAGTACCTACCCCAGTAAACTGAGTGCTGCCATGTATTACTTTGCTGATTAATTTTACTCTGTAAATTGTAAATAAACTAATTAGTATTAATTACCTGAGCTGTCACTCTGGCGACCTGAATTTCCTTTTTCCCTTTCTTCTTGCTTATGTTTCTGCAGCCCATTAGCTAGGCTAACTAATTTCCACAAATTAACATTCACACACTCGCAGACATAACAATACTCTGAAATCTACTTCCACTGTAGTTTAATTACATCCCAAATACTGAATAAAAATTCAAAATGAACAATGTCTTCAAGCTCATTTTTGTAACAAACTATGGACCTCTGACTGAGTGTCCTGAGATACAGTATATTCCTCACTGAGTTTCACTGTGGACCTCACTGAGTTTCACTGTGGATTTTGACATTTTACTTAAGGGGATCGGCCACCTAAAAAACCCAATAATCTTTAAAAAATTCGATTTGCTGAAAAAAATTCTATGGCTTCGTATAGGGTTCAAGAATGTGTCCACGAAATATTATGCTAAAATTTGCCGTATTTCTCTAGTTATGGCCTAAAATGTAACAATAACTATATACCCATAAAACACCAGTAGCGCAAATGATTTAGTCTGGTGATAGTTTTTAAAGATATATATTATGAAAACTTCCTTGAAATGAAATGTATAATGTCAATACTATCCTACTCGGCACCTTTTTAGTTATTCCTAGCCATGACAACGCACACGTCATACCATGACGCCGACTGTGGCCGAGAGTTGCCTATAAACTTCCAAGCTAGAAGGACACGTTTTTCATGCTCGCTAGCCTTGACTGAACTCTGTATTTTCTGCAGTTTTTTTTTTTTTACCGTGCCTAAAAGGTCCAAGAGTTCACTTCATGCTTCTAGAATGCCGAAAAGCCAAGTGGAAAAGTCCAGGCGAGAAGTAGAAGAAAGAATTCAAGAAATTGGTGCCATAGAGGGGAATGGAGTGACGGAGAGAGAGAGAGCTGTCGCCCAGCAAACAGCGCAGGCAGCGATCTCTGCTGACCAGAGACCAACCACATCTACCCCTAAAAGCCTCTTTATTCGTTCGTCACTACTAAAGGGCAAAGATATTTTAGAAGAAGAAAGCAGTAGCTCGGAGGCTGATATTATAGACGATCGTGAAAATAAAATGATCATAATAAGTGAAGCAAGACTTGATGAATTACTTGAATCACGAATCCCTAATTGTGAATGTAAAGTAATTCCCAGGATCCATTTGGCAAGGGATGGATTCGAGACACTAATAAAAAAGTGTAGGCAACTATGATACCCTAGAGAATACCTTGCAGCAAGATCAGACAGGGGGGGACCAGGAACCTAAAATTTATAAGAATGTGTCTTAGGCACATAAATAATCAATTAATATTCTTATTTATAATCATTTTGCATTAATTAATACCCAAAAATAAAAATTAAAACCATAGAATTAATTGTAACACAGTCTCTGAAGTCCCTTTTACTTTTTTTATGTAACTAAAACTTTGAAGGCCCGTTTCTCAAAACATAAGTTTTTAAGCCTTTAAAATGCATCTCCTCTCTTAGTATTGGACCAATCTAAATGAAATTTTAAATATAACATGGGAAACATGGTAGATTAAAACAAAGCCGAGGATTTTTAATATTTTGAGTTTCTGATTTTTGGCAATTTTTTTCTGTAATTTTTCCGGGAAAATTTAATTAAAAAAAAAAATTCATATCTCGAAAAATAATTGAAAAATCAAAAATCCCCGGCTTTATATCGAAGGTCCATATGTGTTTTATACGTGGTTCAAATCTCATCCCTTAAAACCAAAACGCAAAGAGGAGATGCATTTTGAAAATGGCCATTTTTGGCGAAAAATGTTCTGGCGTCACAAAACCTAAGGTCACTGAACAAAAATTTTTTTCCCAGAAGTTCCACACAATATCCTTTAACAAACCCTATATATCAACAACCTGTCGTTAAAAAAGTCGGAAACCGACCGATCCCCTTAACTGACACGTATAAAATGGACATCCAGACAATGCAAGCCATTCAACAAATCAAAATTCTTAAAAAGAACTGTGACACTATAAATACTGTAAATATGTGTTGTGGTATGCTTAAAAATTATAATTTTGTAATTTGTGAAAGTACAGTGCTCATAACTCCTGATGTCACAATATTTCAAGTCCATCAAGGTACTAAACATGTTAATTTTCCCACATGAAATACATCAATTCCAATGTCATTCAGTTAAGTTACTGCTGTCATCCAACTATTTATCCAAGCTCACTCACTTTACCATAACAGTATAGGTAATAAAATTCTTAGTTGAGTAGAACATCTTAACAAGAAGGAATGACAGTTAAAATAAAACCTACTACAATACTTAAAAAAAAATTTAGATAAAAGAGAAATCAAGAACTCTTTTGCACTGGTTTCACTATACAGAATGATCTGTATCAATGCAAAATAAATTAATATGACGAAAGTGCCCCAGAGACGGGGGATCTGAGAGTGCTGTGGCATTACAGTAGTAAAGAGAGCTGGGGGAAGTGCCTGAAGGAGAACTGTGTCAGCAACATATGCTGCCCCCGAAAGCAGTCAGTACTACACTGGTTGTCAATAAATTTTTCATGCTTTCTTCAGTAGGGAGTCAACATGGAAAAGATGACAATAATTTACTTAGATGGCTTTGTCTTCAAA
Source organism: Macrobrachium rosenbergii (assembly GCF_040412425.1). Classification (NCBI taxonomy): domain Eukaryota; kingdom Metazoa; phylum Arthropoda; class Malacostraca; order Decapoda; family Palaemonidae; genus Macrobrachium; species Macrobrachium rosenbergii. Next base: position 42,295,774 of record NC_089794.1, read on the forward strand.
ATTTTTTTGAATTATTCATGTAATATGAACAAAATTGATATGTTTCAATTTTTTATTTGGTCTCATACAATATGACAAATTTTTAATTATATAATTTCTATTTTTCATAGCTAACAAACCTGCAGTCTTAACATAAGGATAAATCTTCTAGTGCCAGCTGGAAACAGGTAAAAAAATTAAATTGTGATGCAAGGAATTGATGGTATTGGGGATTAGCCATTGGGATGAATGAAGAGGCAACCGCTGGCCTCTTCTAACCCCGAGACCCGTTCAGTTTCTCCCAGCCCAGGAATCACAAAGAGGGGTGGCTAGAGGTGGGCAATATACGGCAAGGCGGCAGGTTTATTAGCTATGAAAATGACATTTTTATGATAAAATTAAGTTTTACATATACTTACCAAGCAATTACATAGCTACTAGCTTCTACCACAGCAGACCAAAGATTCAAATTTCACGGTGGCACCACCATCACTAGTGTTGGTGACTGGGTCCCGCCCACTATGGGGACAGACAGATACAACTCAGCAGGTAACTTCAATTCGTTTGAGCCAAGATGCCCATCTGTGGAGAAGGAGGGAGGGCTCCGATTATGTAATTGCTTGGTAAGTATATATAAAACTTTATTTTATCATAAAAATGTCATTTTTATATAAGTGACTTACCAAGCAATTACACTGCTGGCTCCACATTGACAGGGGGTGGGTTAGATGGACATAAACTAATCCAAAACATTAATAAAGGTAATGACTTTGAACTAGAAAGTTTGCTAGCATTGAGACAATGCTGTTGTACCTTTCCTGGTAAGAGAGCTGCTGCAGGTAACTGCCGCCTCTGATCGGTGCTCATCTTAACCTGTAGAGGGCATGGGTACTTTGCAGCCATGGAGGTTCACCGGAGGCTGACAAAGACAAAAAAGGGTGCCCTTGCGGTGAGCATGACCAGTATAAAAAAACAACACTGTCACCTACACCACAATAAAAACCAGACAACCATCACCCAACCATAAAAAACTGGTGGGACTGAAGGTACACTATACCCCAAGGCTTCCCAAAACTCAACAACCTTAAAAACAAGGTGAGGAGACAGTAGAGGGACAGAGAGCCCCCTACACTTCCTCCCCCAACACCATGCCAGCCACGGATAAAGGCCCTAACACACTACAATTTTCAAACACTGCTTCCATGTCTTTCAGGTACTGTGAAGCAAAAACAGATTTCGACCTCCAAAAAGTTGACTGGAGTATCAAGGACAAGGACATATCGTGTCGAAAGGCAAGAGAATTAGCAACAGCTCGAACCTCCTGTGCCTTTACTCTCAGGATCAGAAAGGCGTCCTCTTGGACCTGAGAATGTGCTTCTGATATCAGGCTCCTCAAGAAAAAAGAGAGAGAGCATTCTTAGAAAGCAGCAGAATGCCTCTTCAAAGGACAAGAGGTGGAAGACCGACGCCGACAACGCCTTCCATCAGATGACAAATCTTCAGAATCAGACAGACGATACGCACTAAAGAGACACTTTTCCAGTGGCGCTCAGTCAACGTCTGGGACTGTGCAACAGGCTCATTGGAGGGGGGCAACTGGGCAAACCCTTCGTCTAGGAGTACTGGTAGGAGGAACAAGGGCCTCCTCGAAATCACAACACTCTCACTCTGCACTTGCACTGGCACTAGCACCGGAAGCACTAACACTGGGAACAGATGCTTTATCCATAAAACTTTTAAAAGATAAACCTAGTTCCATGACGGTATTGGCCAGGAGCTCAAAATTCCTATCAAACCTATATTTGAGACTGGCAATAGTGTTGAGGTAAGAAGCATGGGAACTAGGTAAAGGAGTTCGCAGTAAGAGTAGGAGGACTCTATTTTTGGCTCTAAGAGCCGCCTTCCTCTTCCATTCTCTATCAAGTTTATCGGAATGAGACCTATAAACCTTCCACTGATGTTCATCCCAATCCTGGCATTCTGGACAAGTAATCTCCAAATTACAACCCTGCCCCCTACATTTTATGCGTTTAGAACGAGAATCATGTCACTTTACTTAATCTAGTCTTACATCCCTTGGTACAAAACCGAACACTAGAAGAACTAGAATCTGACATCTCAATTAGGAAAAAAAAAAAAGCTAAGCAAAACTAACAATTCACTAATTAAAAAAAGCCACACAAAATCTGAATACACCACCAATACTGGAACAAATCCAAGAATGACAAAAGGTACTGCCCAAAAACCACCGATGTTGATCAGGAGCCGGCAGAAAACGAATTGAAGTTACCTGCTGAGTTGTACCTGTCAGTCTCAGATAGTGGGCAGGACCTGGTCACCTATCCTAGCGAAGGTGGCGCCACCGTGAAATTTGAATTTTTGGTCTGCTGTGGTAGAAGCTAGTAGCTATGTAATTGCTTGGTAAGTCACTCATATAAAAATACATATTAATTAAAAATTTGTCATTTGTTCATATGCAGACCAAACCTGGGTCTTAACGTAAGGATAAACTCACTTTTGGTGGGGAAAAGAAAGTCTTGAACACACTGGAGGTTCGGCACACCTAGTCTCACTTCCTGGATAAGTGAAAGCAAAGGAAGGAGACGCAAGCCTCTGACTTGTCAGCTAAAAGGATATCAAAAGGTCAGCCTACTGGGCTAATATACAATGCGAAGGTTCACCGCATATGTGGAAGTTAAAGATCATTGTTAGATAAAAGTATATCAGTCAGACTACTGGGCCAATATACAATGTGAGTTCACTGCATATGTGGAAGTTAAAGATCTATCCTGTTCAGATAACAAACCATTAGGGCCACCAAACTTTTTTTTTTTTTTTTCACATCATTCCTCTCTCTCTCCTTGCTAGAGAGAGGAAGGACTTGCTACTGAAAGGTTATATTTGTGTAGAATACAATATACTCAAACAGCAAGGCTACTCACTCACCTGTATCTAACCAGTTCCAGCATATGATGGATCAATCTTCTCACTGCCCACTGGTAGAAAAGAAAGGGGAATGGGAAAAGGAAAAAGACCAGTCATCTCAATCATTCTCACTTTCATACCATCATCTTGGGTAAGATACACTGTCCAGCTAGGGGCACTGGATGAGCTACACAACTTGTTGAGCAGCCACCACCAGACCAAGAGAAAAGCCCAAGGACCTGTGGGCAACATCCCTTAGATAGAAGGATGTGAAGGTGGTTTGATGAAGCAGAGTACCAGCCTTCAAAACCCTCTGAACAGACATGTTCTTTTTGAATGCCAAGGAGGGGACTAATCCCCTAACATCATGTGCTCTTGCATGCACTGTGTCAGCACTTGAGGCTGAAGAAGCACTGTGGGCATATCTAGTTACTTCATGTAGCCAAAAGATAGTAGTCTTGGACAAATCTTTCTTATTCCAGCCTGTGCTCATAGAAAGTCTTCAACACCCCTGCCTGAGATGACGAGTCCTTTGTAGATAACCACGCTTTTTAGATAGTTACGCGCCCGATGGGACAAAATAGTAATTTACCCAGATCGTTGTCAACAAAATCCCCAAGGGAAGGGACAGAAAAGGATGCAAATCTGTCATCATAAACCGAGTGATTTTGAGTCTTAGCCACAAATTCCAGGACAAATTCAAAGGCTACTGACCCCCAACCCCTTGTATATTTAACATCAAAAGACAGACCATGGAGTTTGTTCACTCTCTTCGATGAAGCTAAAGCCAGTAAGAATACTGTTTTGAGAGTCAAGTCTATCCAAAGACCGTCGCAAAGGTTCATATGCAGCGCAAGTGAGACTACAGTATTTAGTACCATAGCCAGGTCCCAGGTAGGAGGTTTAAGTTCACTAGGAGAACAATTCTGTTCAAAGCTTATGAGCAGCATGGAGATTTCCAAGAGGAGGACAGGTCCACATTTTTAAAGCGCAGAACCAGACCCAAGGCAGACCTGTAGCCTTTGATGGCAGAAACAGAAAAATGTTTTTCTGTCTGTAGAAAAACAATAAAATCAGCTATCTGTTGAACAGAAGTTCCGACTGGATAGAAACCCTGTTGACAACACCAATCACAGTAGACAGCCTATTTTCCCTGGTACACGACTGAGGAAGACCTTCTGAGATAGCCAGACATCTCTGCCATTGTTCTGAGAGAAAAACCTCTTGCTTGCAGCAGATACTGGATAGTCTCCAGCCGTAAAGAGATGGGGACTCTACTGACTGATAATATCTCTCAACGTCAAGTTGGCAGAGGAGGTTGTACCATGCAGGAATTTCCCTCGGAACCGCTGACAGTAGAGTTAGCATGTCTGGGAACCATTCTGCATGAAGCCAGCAAGGAGCTACCCAGGTCATCCTGAGATTCTGAGAAATCATCACTACGCTAAGACATGGCAGATCAGGCAAAAGGGAGGGAAGGCATAGACTTCAAGATTATCCCATGGATGTTGCAGGGCATCCTCTGCCACTAAAAGGAATCCAGAACTACCCAACAATAGACCTCTAGTTTCCTGTTTAATCTTATTGTGAACAGGTCTATCACTGGTCTCCCCAACAGATGAGACAGCCTGTCCACTATCTTCTGATGCGGAGACCACTGCATCCCTGGGACCTGGCCCCAACAAATTAGTTTGTTAGCCACTACATTCCTCTTGCCTGGAATATACCTGGCTGTGAGGTCTACCGAGTGAACGATTGCCCACTGGTGCAAAAGTACCGTCAGTGAGTGAAGTTGGCGTGACACTAGCCACCCTTGTTCGTTTACATAAGCCACCACTGCAGTGTTGTCTGACATCAGAACTACAGAGTGCCCTGCCACTCTTTCCCAAAACTCCTGAAGTGCTACGAAAGCTACCTTCAATTCCAGCACGTTTATGCAATTGCTTGTTCTGACACCATACTCCCGAAGTCAGGAGATCGTCTAGATGAGCTCCCCAACCATTGTATGAGGCATCCAAGTACAGGAGAAGCTGGGGAGGGGGTGCGAATGAAGAGGCACTCTGACAGTCAAGTTTTAAGTCGTTCAGCCACCACAGTAGGTCTTTTCTCACCTTGGCGACATAGGGACTTGAAACAGAGGGGAATCCCTTGCAAGGGACCAAAATTCTTTCAACCTCCATTGAAGGGGTCGAAGATGTACATGGCCATGGGGAACAAGTTTCTCCAGAGAGGTCAAGAGACCCAGAACTGCTTGCCGCTGCTGTGCTGGTTGCTTTTGCTCGGACAGGAAGGAGCAAACTACCATCCTGAACTTCTCGATCCTTTTGTCCAATGGAAATATTCTTGACAAAGCTGTCTATGATCATTCCCAGGTAAAGACTCTTTTGACTGGGATGATGATTCGACTTTTCCAAATTTATCACGATGCCTAATCCGTGCCAAAATTGGAGAAGACGATCTTTGTCTTAAATTAGCTTTCCCTGAGAACTTGACAAGGCCAGCCAGTCATCGACTTCTTCCACCGCCCCTTTTTCCATCATCTTCCTCACTTCCTCTTGAAGAGTTAGACACCTCAGAGAGCCCTGAGCATGCATCAGATGAAGGAGAGGTAGATCAGACAGTGGAGGAGCAAAGTCGAAAGGTAGTAGATATCCTACTCGAAGAACGTCTACTACCCATGGCTCTGCTCTGAAACTTTGCCAAGTAGCCCAATGACTTGCCATTATTATTATTAAAGTAGTTTAACCAGACCACTGAGCTGACTTTCAGCTCTCATAGGGCTGGCCCGAAGGATTTGATTAAAATACTAGGTCTAGGCCTGAAGTCAAGCGCTAGGACCCAATAGATCATCCAATACTAAGATGAATGAATTAAAATGAAATTAAAAACTGCACATAGGCACATGCTCTCATACAATAAATACATTTACTCAGACTTCCTTACATACATACTAAAACGGTATATTAAAATTCAGAATATAAATTAAACAAAATTTTAAAAATTCTTTTTTGTAAAATTCAAATGTTAAAAGGATTTTCATATTTTTATTATTTACTTATTTTTATATTTTGTTAATTAAATTACAGTTTTTCAAGAACATCAAAATTGGAATGATTGAAAATGTGAAAGATTCTGACAAAATTTCTTTCACTGTCCTATTTCCAAAAGTAGACATTCGTTGTCGGTCATACTTTGGACATTCACGTAACACATGTCTGACCGTTATTAATACTCTGCATTCTGAGCACTTTCGGGAGCCGGGCCATGTGGGCTGCTCATTAAGTGCCCATGTGTCAGACAGTATGGCCTATTCTGAGGCGTGTTAAAATTACTTGTGCGTGTCTCTCTCTCTGATATGATGAACTCCATTTTTTAACATTAGGTTTTAATTCTTTCAGTTTATTACTTTCAGGTTCTTCATCCCATATATGTTGCCATTTATTTATGATACCCATTTTTATGTGAGTTACATAATCTGTAACAGGGATATTCACATTTGATCTTGTCATGTGAGTTGCTGCTTTAGCTGCTTTGTCTGCTTCTTCATTTCCTTTGATCCAACATATTTCTACATTTTTTCCATTATTATATAATTTATGGAGATATAATTTAATTTGTTGTACTATATTATTATTAGATTTGTAACTTTGAATAGCTTCTATAGCGCTTCTTGAATCACTGAAAATTACAAAATTATTGAATGATGATTCTTTAATTATTTTTATAGCTGATGCAATTCCACACAATTCTGCTGTAAATACAGAAGCATTATTGGGCAGGAGAACTGATAAATTTTGTCTTGGGACACTGCAGCATATCCTACTCCGTGTTCTGATTTAGATCCATCTGTATATATTGCATAATGTGGACCTTTTCGGTTTATATGCTCTATTGTATGCTGTCTATGGTGTTCTGTTGTATATGAGTTACTTTTGATAAATACTTGAGGTGTGTGCAAATTCTCGTTTTATTCATTGTCCAGGAGGAGGTGATTTTACTATTACAGGCACTTGTATATTTATATTCAGCGACTCAAACAATCTTTTAGCTCTAATTGGGAAAGGTGGTGGATGGTTGTTTATAAATACATCTCTTAATTCAAATAATTTTTTGGTTGGAGAATCACTAGTTTGAATTCTTAAAGCACTTTTCATTGTTACTAGCTCTCTATGGAGAGACAAAGGCAGTTCACCACATTCCACTTGTAGCGATGATTTTGGAGATGATCTAAAGGCTCCAGAGCACACTCTAAGGCCTTCATTGTGAACAGGGTCTAACATTTTCAGAACTTCGTCAGATGCCGAGCCATATACTTCACTTCCATAATCAATGATGGACAGAACTGTTGCCTTATACAGCACAGTAAGGGTATGTCTATTGGCTCCCCAAGTAGTGTTCGATAGTTTTCTAATTAGATTTAATGCTCTTTTACTTTTAGATTTTACATATGTAATGTGGGCTCTCCAGTTCAAGTGGGTATCAAATACTAATCCTAAAAATTTTGCTGTTTGGCCAATTGGTATACTATGGTTTTGATTTTTAAATCTATTTCTTCACCTTTTTCCACTTTTTGTTTTTATAAAACATGATTGCTTGAGTTTTATCTATGGAAAATTTAAAGCCTACAGATGAGGCCCATTCATCTATTTTTACTATGCTCTTATTAATGATTCGTTCTGCATGTTTTATTCGGGATGCTGAATAATATATGGCAAAATCATCCATGTATAGGTTACTTTTAATGCCAATAGGTAGATTTTTACTGATATCATTAATTGCTAAAGTAAACAGTGTTCCACTAAGGGCGCTTCCCTGTGGAACACCGTTTTCAATGGAAATGTTCTAGACAGATCATCATCAATTCTCACCTGAAAATTGCGGTTTGTCAAAAAGTTCTGTATAAACCTAGGTAAATGTCCACGGATGTTGTTGTTTTGTAAAGTTTTTAATATAGCATACCTCCATGTGGTATCGTATGCCTTTTCAATGTCAAAAAGACAGCTATAGTAATTTGTTTTAGTTCAAAACCTCTAAGTATATGGTCTTCTAAGTTACAGAGAGAATCCAATGTGGATCTGTTACACTGAGACCCAAACTGAGTGGGAGTTAAAATTTTATTTTCTCAAATGTGCCATGTTAGTCGAGCATTTACCATTTTCTCTAACAATTTGTATAAGCAGCTTGTTAAAGAAATTGGTCTGTAATTATTTATATTGCTTGGATCTTTTCCAGGTTTGGGGATAGGAATTATTATAGCTTTACGCCAATCATCTGGAAATAAGTTTCGAAGCCATAAATGATTATAAAACTCTAATAAGTATGACTTTGCCAAGGGTGCTAAGTGGCATATCATCTCAAAACAAATATTGTCACCTCCAGGAGGAGATTTATTGCTGTTCGAGAGAGCATATTCCATCTCTGACATACTAAATTTTCTATTATAATATATATCATCGTCAATTGTTTCAAAATTTATTGTTATTAATTCTATTTTATTTTTTTTTGTCTTGGAAGTGTTCATCTAAATTCTTATCACTACTTACATTTGCTAAATTTTCTCCCATTATATTACTTATTTCTTTTGGATCAAGTGTTCTTTTCCCATCTTTTAATATGGCATGTCTAGGTAGTTTGACATGGGTACCATTTATTTTCCTGAATTTTCCCATATTTTTGTATGGTAGTATTATTAGAGAGATCGGATAATATTTCCTCCATGAAATGATTCTTCCTTGAATTACTTCTTTTTAAATTTTGCAGATAATTTGTTGTATACAGGTTTTAATGTATTAATTTCTAGTAATAATACAGTCATTTTTGTAAAGTTCTTTCTAATATCGGTAATGTTTTATTCATTTTATTGAACTTTCTATTCAAATTATCTAATCGTCTCCCTATTGAGTGTTTCATATTTATTAATTCTGTTAACTCATCAGACCACCAGGGAACTTTGTGTTTTGTTGGATGGGGTTTTGACTTTGGTATTGCTTTATCAGCAGCATTTTTAATAAAATCAACAAGAAATTTATTAGTTTCATTATGATCTTTTAAATATTCAAACTGTGGGATATTTCTAGTGTGCATTTCATATCGCTCCCAATCTGCTTTATAGATGTTATAGTGAGGACATGTTTTGCAGGATTATTTTGCAGTAAGGAAATTAATATTGGGAAATGATCACTGGTGTGCAAGTCATCAACTGTATTCCAATCAATCTGTCAACTATGCTTGTTGTACATAAAGTTAAGTCTACTGAGGAAAATGTTCCATGTGTTTTTGAAAAATATGTGCTAATTTCGTCATCATTTATACAGCACATGTTGTTGGAATCCATGAACTCTTCTTTTACTACCTATTCTATTTGAGTTTGTACAATGACAGTCCCATATTGGGTTGTGGGCGTTAAAATCACCTACTATTAATGTAGGTTCCTTGGTATTGTTAAGTAAATCTTTAAGTTTATCAATATCATAACTTTTATTAGGTTGGTTATATAAGTTATAAATTATGTAATTATCATTTTTATTCGTATTTTAATACTTGATACTTGCAAGTCAGTAAAATTTACAGGTACTATGTCATAACATACTTTGTTATGTACATATATAGCAGTACCTAAATTTCCTTCTTCTTCTCTAGATGTAGATACTAAGGTATATTTACCTATTGTTGGTATTGTTTTGTTGACATGTTGTAAACATATTATCATTGGCTCATATTCCTTTAGTAATCGTTGTATTTCTCCCAAATGTAATCTGGTCTGTAGACCATTTACGTTCCATTGTATAATATTTTTGTCAATAGTTTGTTCCTCTACTATTTCTTTGATGTTCTGGGTATCTGTTTCTATTGGTTTTATTATTACTTTAGGAGACAAAGGCATTTTCTTATTATTTGGTTTATGTTCTTTCTTGGGGTCTCCCGCCTTTATTTTAATGGATGTATCTCTAATAATAGTTGTTTTTTGTTGGTCTTGGGTGGAGTTCTTTCTAAAGCTCTCTTTTTTTTTTTTTAGTTTCTAATTCATCAGAACTATCTTTTAATATTTCTATGGTGCTTGTATTGTCTTCTAGTGATTCTATTTCTCTTAAAATCTCGAATGAATTTGAGCAAAGATTTGTATACATTTCTTGATCCTTTGCTATATTGGTTTCTTCTTGCAAAGTGGTTATTTTTCTTTGAGACTGATCTACCAGGGTTTTGTTATTCTTATTTATTTCCACTTTTGTTTCTTTGTTTGATCTTATTGCTGCAGAAAAAGTTCGTTTCTTAGCGGGATCATGCATTCCTCTAACCTTTAATTCTAATTTGGCCTCTTTTATAGGCATTCCTGTCCTTTCCTGAAGTAACTTCAATTCAGTATTGTATATATAATATATACATTCCTTAGATCTTGCATGGTGATTTTGTCCACAGTTCACGCATTTTGGTTCACCACACCTCCACTGTGTGGCATGTTTGTCAGATCCACAGTATGCGCATACAGATGTATTATGGCAATTTTTTCTTGTATGTCCATACATACTACAGTTTTGGCACTGTAGTGGTTTAGGGACATACGGTCTCAGTTCTCTGCTTTGGCCTAAGATTTTTATTTTTAAGGGTAATTCATGGCCTTCAAATTTTATCTTTGCTATTCTTAGTATTTTTCATTACTCCGTCTACTAGCTATGTTGTAAATTTATGAGTCTTGAATATTGTTGTACCTTTTTTTAAGGGAATCTAGCAATATATTCTTTTCTATCAGTTCATCATTATCAGGAAGTACTATGGTACCCTGGACACTGTTCAAATTGTCATGTTTTTAATATGTACTTTAACATTATCAATATTTTTATATTTAAGTAATTTTCCGATTGATTTCTTGTAGTGGTTTCTATCAACCACATCTGTTCTTTACTTGTCTGAATGACATTTCAGTAGTTGAATGTCGATTCAATAAGAAGTTTTCTAATTTCAATGGTGATATTTTTTTCTACCCAAAAAGTAACTTCTTACCCAAAAAGTAACTTACTTGACCAATCTGCTTGATTTTCCCGAATGACAATCTTTTCAGGGGAGCGTAACTTTTTCTAAGTACCAAGTTGACATGAACAGTGTCACGGAGCACCGCTCTCCCGTAGTTCTTCAGATGGCCGAAGTGCGGCGCTTCTCTCAACCCATAGTTTCTAAGGCTGCCGGTGCACGTCGCCCCAACCCGATCGCGGGAAATTTAATTCCGTTCAATCGTATCTCAGGCAGACCCAGGTCATGTCCTAGGGCTTACAGATCAAATACTTCGAACCAATCACAAAGTGTTCTATCGATATGATTCATAGGCCTAGGCCAACACCAGAATCACGCGTTCTTTCTTTCTCGAACCGGCGTGATGGAAAGTCACGACTTGATTTTGTTTCCAAAGGTCAACACCGTGGAAGATTTCAATTCCTACACGGACTTCTACATTGGCACAGTCCTCGAGTTCCTACGGAACACCGGGGAATTCACGTTTTGGGCCTTTTTAGATTTAGTTAAGCCCGTCTATCCGCTCAAGAGCCACCCGACATCCCCTTCTCTGATTTACTTTCCCAACCATCTACAATAAGACCCGGACAGAGTAATTCCCACTCACCTGTTCGGCAGCCAGCAGTTGCAAAGAAGCCCAGGACAGTAGGACCTACGAAGCCGATACTGTTACCTACATGGTCGGACAGCTGTGACTTTGAATAAGGTAAGCAGAGCATTTACCTGCCTTTTTACATTTATTTTGTTGCTAGGTTGGGCAGTGTTTTGGAACTGACCCTAGTGTGCAGTTTGTCATTTTTTGTAACCTGCAGCTACACTGAATACAGATACCTCTTGCCAGAGCATACAAGCTTGCCAAGAACCTTTAAAAATGCGGATAAGGAGCGCAGCGCCGTTCCACCACCCCGAACTGAGAACAGATATGTTAAAAAAATCACCGTTACAAAATTAACGCCCGCTCTAATGTAGGTAGGGAGGTAGGGAATAGCCTAATCAATGTTTCTTATGTAGGCTACAGGTAGCCTAGGCTAGCGATTTCCATCTGCCCTAATGTAGGTAGGGAAAAGCCTAACCATGGTTCTTATAGACTGCAAGTACCCTAGCGTAGCAGTTTCCGTAGGTGCATCAGGGCCTACTATAAGGAGAGTGGCGGGACAACATTTTGTGTGCAGAGCACCGGGTCAGCCTCATACATGTAGTGTAGCGGGTCAGCCTCATATATGTAGTGTAGCGGGTCAGCCTTATGTAAGTAGTTTAGTGGGTCAGCATCATGTATGTACTTTAGCGGGTCAGGCTTACAGTTGTAGCCTAGCGGGACAACCTTTTGTATGCAGACTACCGGGCCAGAAGCTAGTGAATTTTGTACATTACGGCCAGCAGGAAACCCGACTTTTGCTTTTGTAGTTTAGCGGGTCAGCCTTACGTTTGTAGCCTAGCAGGACAACCTTTTGCGTGCAGACTGCCGGGTCAAAAACTAGCGAATTTTGTACGTTACGGCCAGAAGGAAACCCGACTTTTGCTTCGGTAGTTTAGCGGGTCAGCCTTACGGTTGTAGCCTAGCGGGAAAACCTTTTGTATGCAAACTAGCGGGTCAGAAACTAGCGATTTTTGTACGTTACAGCCAGCAGGAAACCTGACTTTTGCTTCTCCCCACCCAAAACCCCGGTTCCCAACAGGGTCCCCCTTACCGTTTATTAGTTTTTCTGTTGCTTTTCCTTTGGGCAACACCAACAAAAGCACGCTTTTCATAACCATCATGAAGCACAGAGGGAGCAAATTTTTTCGCAGCGTTTTCTATAGCAATTGGTCAATGTCCAGAACAACTCTCTGCGGTGAGATATAAGAAAATAGGTCACACTATAATTTTCACAATATAAAATAATAAAACTTTGTCTCTGAACACTTTTTGAGGAGATTCACCATATCCGAGATATTAATGATTATCTAATCGGCATCCTCGAAAAATTTTCTAAGTCGTTTGTTTACATCCAGTACCACTTCGTGTAACTTGATCTTACTGGAGTTAGTTCGAAAATGAGGTTTTTACTGTAATGTTTCTCAGAAAGAGTGTAATGTTTCTCAGAAAAACTAGGAGGGATGAACTTACAGTTTCGTATGCTGTGGGTTTCGTCTGCCGATATCCTGGCCGAGACCCACCACCAGGTGGCAGTGGGTACCGGCTAGAGAATCGGGACAACGGATACAAAAGATGGCGGACGCAACCGGACCTTGAAACCGACCTAACCGAACCTAGGGCGGCGTGCCCTTACCTGGCGGGGGATTGCCCCTGGAAACCAGCGACTTAGGTCGCCACGAAACTTACGAAACCGACCTAACCCAACATAGGGCAACGTGCCCTTACCTGGCCGGGGGCTTTGCCGGACCCCAGAAAAACCGTGAAAATAGTAAATATATAACTTTTTTGTTAGCACGTACCTCATTGAAGTCGGGATCGGCGACATTAGACCGCATTTTGGCGGGTGTTGAAAAGGCTTTATTTAAGGGATATGCGTTTAATTAATTCGAGGAAGCTTTAAAGGGGCAAGGGACGACGCTGCCTTTCGTCACACTTGCCACAAGTCCCGCTGAAATCGTCAAGTAGGCCACTTTTCATTAGGTAAACCAGCAATGAACGCTCTTAATGACACAAAACGCCTAAATCCATAAGGGTCACTAGATTCTTAGCCCCAAATTCCACGTGGGTCGGATAAACCGGGAAGACACCAAAAAAATGTAGCCATGTTAGCAACTCTTGAACCCGGGAGAGACTGAGGAAGGTCGCGGGGCATTTTGGTCGTTGGTCGTCAGCTGTTTGGGTGGAACTACTTACCTTGGCGGAGGGATCTCGGCACCGTTAGAATGAGTTAGGCGGCCCAGCATCTCTGAAACTGTAATCTACCCAAAACTAGTTCCCCATCGAATGATTTTCGATTTTTGACTTTAAAGTTAGACAATACCTGTCCCCAACCCCCTCCATAGCTAGTATGGCAAAATTGTGGGTGTTTCCTCATCATAAGAAGTGGTCTAAAACGCTTTAAATATGAAAAATATTACATTTTACTTTTAATTTTGGTACTTTATGCATGAGGAGTTCTTCTGGACATTCACCTAGCAATTTTTTGGCGCCAAAAGTGGGGTCTCTGTTTAATCGGAAATGTGTCATTACTTCATAATTTAGGAGAAAACTGTTGTGTAGAGGGAGCACAAGTCTCACTGACACTGATGGGGTGCGTTCGAATGCATCTTTTGGAAGTGTCCAAACAGCAGACGAATGTCGCAGTGTCTCACGCTCCAAGCGTTTACCCTATATATATCGCCTATGAATTGTAACTGACAGCCTATAACCTAGGCTATTTGAATATAAAAAATGCTTTCATTTGGGTTACCAAATATTGAATTTAACATTCAACATCAGCAATCTAACAAAGCCTACTGCCTCTGCTGTGCACTGAGTTGGCAAACATAACATACCCTAAGGGAAAGGTTTACCACTTCTCTTTGCTTCATTTCAATATATCCCAAGGTAATTTCTTGCTGACAATTTTCAAAGGGAATTTCTAATGTAGATCCACTGCCAGTTCATCTCCCATTGGCAATTTTCCGCAGTGCTTTAACAGCAACCCTAAGTCTAACCTAGGGTAGGCTAGTAGCCTAATTTGAGATAGGCCTCCTGTAAACACGTAAGAACAGGATCATATTGAAAGGTTAAAAAGAAGTATTTCAACATTACTTACCTCCGCCATAAACGCCGCCACTCATTGTTTCCTAAATATTGTTTTGTCGTGTAGCAGGTTACTTTTAAGAAGCCGGGACGCTGGTAATGGGCACTCGGCGATTCGATGCTGACACATGTAAACAAAGGAAGGTTTACCAAGCTTACAAAATGTAACCCAATAAAAGTAGAAATAGTAATGTCTCTCTCTCTCTCTCTCTCTCTCTCTCTCTCTCTCTCTCTCTCTCTCTCTCTCTCTCTCAATAAGATAGTTTTTAACAAGATATACATATCTAAAGGGAATTTTATGGTATTATTTTACTTATGGACATTAATTGCTTTCAACATAAAATATAGGTTTTTCTGTTGTATTATGATGTGATTTGAATGATTTTGAGGTTTATTTCCATCATTTGCGATGGAAATAAACCTCAAAATCATTCAAATCATCATCATAATACAACAGAAAAACCTTTATTTTATGTTGAAAGCAATTAATGCCCATAAGTAAAATAATACCAATTTTATTAAAGCTCGCAATTCTCACCACTTCGATTTATCAATTTCAGACTTATTTTGATTCTTAATGATGACATATCACATAAATAAAATTTTCCGAGAGTATTTAGACTTGCTAAGAACTGGATATTGAAATAAAATCAATGTTAGAAATAAAATTTCAGATGCTGAAAAAGTGGAAAACTCGAACAAATCATGATAACAATGGTAATGTAACGGTAAAAAGGTTCCATAGTGGTTTTAGTGATAAAGGCATGGCTAACAGTTTTAAGGAAGTGAGGCTATCATAGTTTAATATACAGAGTATAAATAATCATGGTGTTACTAACTGGGACTACTGGAAAGGCCCAGAAAAAGAACAATGCAAGTGTTCCAGAGCTAATATTTAAATCTGTTGGGGTACAATACTAGTCATTCCTTATTGATATAAAGTTGAAAGTTATATAAATACAAGTGTTTCTCTGTGCAAGTTTCCTACATCTGAGATAGCACTTATTATTTAACCAGTTTGGAAAGGTGCAATTGACTATCAAAATCGAGTTCATGCAAACCTGTCTGGAATTTACCAGTCATGTCCAAAATGCTTGAATATGAGATTCCTGGATAATTATGCTTCTGGATGAGTAAACAATTTACCAGAGAGTCAGCCAGCTTATAAACAATTATATTCTATCAAGACCACTGTATGCTCTGTTGTAAATGATCTATTAGAAATGACGGATGAGGGAAAATTGGTACCGTTGCTTTACTTGATCTTAGTGTGACTTCTGATGTGCATGAACTACACAAGTTGTGAATGACTGACGAAACAGATTGTTGATGGAGCCTCAGAGTATTTGGATGACTCCTTGCATGACCGAAAGTACTGTGTACGAACTGGATATTCATAGACTCTTATCAAACGTTCAATCGTATTTTGTATATGTACGACTGCATTATCATGTGTACTACAGAGACATGGTGGTAACGTTCAGGCTATTTGTAGATAATATCTCATTTTACTTCTCCATTAACGGCACGAAGAATACAAACAAGAAACCGAAAATTGTTCTTCCCATTGTTAAGGATAGCTGGCATTTTAAGCAATTTGCACTACATTTTAAGAGCTAAATTTATGTTAGTGGGGAAAGAAAATAAGGGTTGTTAAGGAATTGTGACATTCGGGTAAATACTGGTAGTAATGTAACCGAGATTAATAATAAAACCCGCAAGCTATTACACATCATCATAGAAATATTACGCGTGTTCAAAAGAATCTTGATGAGTGGTTGTGTCATTATAAGAGTAGACTAATGCAATTTTATTATAATCTACCTAGGATAAAACTTAGAAAACTGCAAAATGTATTAAACAGAGCGGCAAAATTAATAAAGGATGTCAAACCTCAGGATAGGATTACCCTTTTATTTTTTTAGCTGCAATGGTTAGAATAATGTTTAAAATACTTGTTTTGAATCTTAAAAACTAAAAAGACTGGATGTCCTGAGTATGTAAGTGTTTTGCTATGCATAAGACAGCCAACGAATGGCGCCAGCACATGAACAGCTACAGCTTTTAGTTAACTGAGCACTTGGAATGTCAGTTTTAGTTTTCAAATCTGCAGTCCTAAATTGTACCACTTGATATCAAGAGAATGACAATATCAAACCTTTTAAGAAAAACCTAAAAACTTTCTTAATTTCTGAATATTATGTGAGCGTGGATCTGATAATTCTTGTAGAGTATACCGTATGATTCTTCGAACGACCGTCTCTGCTTAAATGTGCTTGCGAGTCACACAGAATGCCTTCGATGGAGTGGGACCAGTTGAGGAAACTACTGCAAATAACAAAATAAGTAAGTCAGAGTATAGTCAACAGAAAAAATCCTAACTAGAACGTCTGATAACTGCATCAGACTTCCAGCAGACAGCAAAGCTATTTCTAAAACCTGAGGTTTTGAACATTATAAAATATTCACCAGTGCACAAGAAGAAGCCTACGAATATGCAGTTTTTATGTATCTAGTAACTGTTGCAATGTGTACTTAAGATTCTTTGTATTCCAGGGCTGTAAATCCCGCCCCCGGCCATCCCTCACCCCGAGAAATGGAAATAAGCAGGACAAAAGTTTAAGAGAACTTAATGAACTACATTCTGGGGAACACCTAGATTAAAATGCTGTAAAGAATCAAATGAGATTATATATTTACCCCAGTTCCACACATTACAAGATGCAGATCATGCCAGAAATACACAAAAAACCAAGAATATGAATAAAATAACATACATACTAAGGAGAGTAACTTGGATTACGAAAACATTATGGCAAATAACCATATCGATATAATTAGTTCTTACAAAAACCAGGCTCAGTAATGAAATGGGAAATGGCTAAACAAATGGAATGATAATAACTGAACATGAATTTTATGACATATCAAGGGTATGAACAACTGGTGAAGGTGAAAGGACAGAATACATTCTGCTAGAAGAACGGGAAAAAGTGAAGGCAAATGAAAGAATTATACAATTTTGTAAAATCGGCAAAAACAAGAAAATACAACACCAAGCACAAATGAAATCCTTTTATTAGCGAAACAGAAGGCTATGCAAGTACATTAGGTGATGAAATAAGATAATCTGATGTGTGAAGAATAACGTGTGGATAAATGACAGTGACAAATTACAACAGAGGCCTGAAAAATTTCATAAGCATCTGGAATGATCACAGCCTGATAAACTACGAAAATAAACCAATGTAAAGATATGAACGTTTATCAGACTTGGTCATGAGTGACAGTAATTCAGTAATTAGATAATGATTGTCAACTAATCTCATTATGAAATAACATGACATAAATCATAGATAAGCCGAGAGTGCATATTAAAAAAAATATCTTAGAATTACTTTCAAAATATTCGAAACAGTTTGCTACACCATTAATGCAAACTTTATCAAATTTGTTACTGCAAGAGAAGCGTAAACTTTTTTCTTTTTTTATAAAGATTTCACGTTGGCGTTTGCCGCAACTACACTGGATACCATCCAGTTTTGTGGGATAACCGAAATTAAAGACAACCCATAATTGTTTTAGGATGCAGTATGGAAAGCAAGGAAGAAAAGATGGCAAGCCAACTGGAGAAAAAGGAAACTTCCTATACATATATATATATATATATATATATATATATATATATATATATATATATATATATATATATATATATATATATATATATATATATATATATATATATATATGTTATATTTAATGGACTCTTTAAAGAGATGAAGTGACAAACTTAAGATGAATGAGAAACAATACTAAATAAAGCGTGAAGATACTCAAATTACGAACAGACACGAAAAGGATCTGTTTGTATATAGTTTCATCAAGAAAAACATACATACACCCCAACCCTCGCTCCCTAAACTAAAGTGAAAATAATGACTTGTAACTTTGCACATTTTTAATGAAGATATAAAATATAAAAAAAAATTATGGGTGTTTTGAACAGAGCAGAATTGACGATATCTTTCTCTTTGTACTAGGCCTACTACAGAAAAACAAAATTTCAAAAGCACTGAATTTGAAGAAGCCCAACGAAGAATGAAAAATAAAAACACTTCGTGATATTGACCATTTCCCATCGCGGACATTACAACACTGGAAAATCTCCGTGTGCCACGCTGTGCCATAAAATGATGAATAAGATCAATCTCGCAACCCAGACAATGAGAAAGTCAAATGTAAAACAAACTTACAATTTGAAGAAAATTAACAATCTTCCGTGTCGCATCCTCAACCTCTAATTTGCTATTTTTCTTGAAAATACTGAACCAATCGTGCAGCATCAGCGCGTTGAACAATTTTAAAGGAGTAATATTTTACCGTAAAAATATTCAGATTCTATATAAGTTACTTCACTGTTACAGTTTTGCGCTCTGTGATTAATGATATCGTGAAAAAATATAATAAATTTATACAATATATGTACACACACACACACACACACACACACACACATATATATATATATATATATATATATATATATATATATATATATATATATATATATATATATATATATATATATATATATATATATATATATATATACACACACACATAAGGGCCGGAGCTGAGGCTCGAAGTATACATCACGAAGGAAGTAATAGGGAAAGGCATCCTCATCATCTACAGTTTATTTCCAATGCCGACGTTTCGCGACGAATTCCAAGTCGCATTTTCAACGCTATAAAATATAATTTGCGAACATCAATAACAAATTAATGCAATGGCAACAGCTCTTTATGTAGTAAAAATATTTAAAACAAAAACCCTCATTCCAAGACAAGTCAATAATAAGTAAAAGGAGTTCACTAAAATCTTAAAACAACCTACCTATATGAAAGAAAGAACAAGACTAACATATAAATAAATAAAAACAGAGTGAGGAAAACCAGTTGCCCAAACTAGGCTATAAACAATTTAACTGAAGACGATTGAGTATTTAACGACGGTACAGTCTTCTTGATAATTATGGATTCTAGGATGAAGTCGTTGTTGTTCTGCACTTGGCCTAAGATGGAAAAATCCTTACTGATGAAGATGCAATTTTTAATCATTTTAGTAGAACATTTTTTAAACATCTTTTAGAGCTGGCCGTGCTGGACACGACCTTTGTCTTAAATGGCATTTTGTATAAACAAACTGAAGGGATGGCCATGGGATCACCACTTGGTCCAATTTTTGCTAACATTTTCATGTGCTCCCTGGAGGAGCGCATAATAGAAGAATGTCCCATTAGGTTCCGCCCTCTATTTTATCCAAGATACGTTCACGACACGTTCTCCCTATTTCGTCATGAATGTCATGCAGAGTCCTTTCTGGGGTTCGTCAACCGGTAACATCCAAACATAAGGTTTACTAAGAAGGAGGCAAATAACAAACTTCCCTTCCTTGATCTTATTATTTCCAGAGGTGACTCAGGTTTTTACACAGGTGTGTATAGAAAAAATACATTTACTGGTTTGGGAATGAATTTTTATAGTTCGTGTTTCTTTAATTTTAAACTAAACTCTATTTTAACCCTCCTCCATAGGGCTTATACCCACTCGTCAAACTGGATGAGCTTCCACGACGAGATATCCTTTTTAGTGAAATATCTCAGTAATGACTGTTTTCCTTCACAACTTTTTTTCAGATCCCTAAACAAACTGCTAATGCAGAAAATAACTCAAGCAACACCTGAATCGACTGTGCCGAAACTGAAGATGTATGCAAGTTTCCCTTTCGTGCATGATGATACTTTTTAGGAGAAAATGCATAGCCATTATTCAAAAGAGTTTTCCAGCTTTAACACTAGAACGGCCATGGTATCATTTTTGATACCATTCTGACTTTGCCGTTACATGATATGTACACAATAAATGTTACACCTATTAAACTATGTGACTTTTATTAATGTCATGAACATTACCTTTCACCAAAATTTCAGAGGGAAACACTTAATAGTTTTAGAGATATAAGCAGCGCTACTCGGCAGGCCGTGGTATCATTTCTGTACCCGCCGTCTATACTCGGCGCGCACTCACAGTGAAGGCTGACAGGTTGTAACAGGTTTGTACATCATTTGCTAAGCGAAATATTACTGAAGGTAATAATATCAGCGCTTTGAATTTATTTATTGATAGTTATATTATTGATCACATTGTGAAGTGCACTGAAACTGAAGCAAGACTGAAGCTCAACACTCAAGATTGGAAGACAAGTAAAGAAGAGATATATCAACTAATTGGAATTATGTATGCAGAGGTTTGCTTGCCAAAGGACAACCAGTTGATCAAATATGGTAAAAAAAAAGTGGGGCATAAAATATTTCTCAGATACTATGTCTCGCAACAGATATAAAGAACTATTGAGGTTTATTAGATTTGATATTAGATCGACAAGATCTGAAAGGTTGACTTCTGATAAGTTTGCATTATTCTCAACCGTTTGGAATAGATTCATTGAAAATTGCAAAGCAAATTATATGCCAAATGCAAATATCACAATAGATGAACAGCTTTTTCCAACTAAAGCTAGATGCCCATTTACTCAATACATGGCAAATAAACCAGACAAATTTGGCGTTAAATTTTGGCTGGCTGTTGATTCTTCATCCAAGTATTTAGTAAATGGGTTTCCTTATTTGGAAAAGATGCTCATCGACCATCAAATCAGTCTCTATCGGAGTTCGTTGTTCTTCAGCTGATGGATCCTTTCCTTGGAAAAGGGCGTAATGTGACTACAGACAACTTTTTTTCACCTCGGTCAAATTAGCAGAACAACTCGAGAAAAAGAAAACAAGTATAATAGGCACAATGAATCGCATACGGAGAGAAATCCCTCCAGAAATAAAAACATGTAAAGCACCATTGCACTCAACTAAAATACTGAAAAATAACAATATGACACTTACAGTCTATCAAGGAAAAACAAACAAGAATGTTCTGCTTCTAAGCACAGTTCACAAAAATGTGTCAGTATCTGAAGAAGGTAAAAAAAATTCCCGATTCTGTAAAATATTACAATGAAACCAAATATGGTGTTGACATCATTGACCAAATGGCAAGATTATACTCCACGAAAGTATCGTCCGTCGCTGGCCTCTGCAAATGTTCTACAACGTCCTTGATCTTGCTGGAATAAATGCACACATCGTATATAAGGAGGTAACTGGCAAAAAGGTGTCTCGACGTGAATTTATTTTACACCTGGTTGAAGAGCTGCAGATGAAAGACACTGCTGAAGAGCGGGTAATTCATGAAGACACCAGTAATGCTGCATCTTCTTCACCTAAAACCAAGCGGCAATGGTGCAAAATAAACTGCACTCGGCAAAACCGCAGATTGACAAACAAAATATGTGCTAATTGCAAACGTTTTGTGTACGTCATGCACTGCAACAATTAGAACTGAAATAATTTGCAAGAAATGTTAAAATGTGTATAACATTATAATAAACATTAGGTTTTTTCCAAAACATTACAATATTGCTATAACAGGTAGCTATTACAATTACACATACTTTTTTTATTAAAACTTATTTCTTTCTTAGTCAAATAACAATGTTCCACTTCGTAGATTTTTTGTAATGAACTACAAACTTGTTTCATTTTTTTGTCAGTGCATATTTATATAGTTAAAAAATAATAAAGAACGCTGTATATTTTATTATTATTTTCCTTTGTTAATTATAAATGTATAAACTTTGATTAAACATTACATATAAACAAATTTGTGCTAGCATTTATGTTGAAACACTGATCGATCATAATTGCATAACAATATGCAGCAATACTGAAGTAAGATGGTGGGTTCATTTTTGATACCAGCGGCCCGTGAAGGAGGGTAGTATGCTCCGGCCGTTCTAGTGTTAAATCTAAAAATCATCCCGAAAAATCCCTTAATAATAGGGTCTCTGTTCAGAGTCAAAGACCAGCTCAGTGCTCTGCTTTCGTCCAGCGTTGTTTACAAGTATACTTGCCCGGGATGTGATCACAGGATATACGTGGGATGCACGAGGAGGCTGTTGAAGGTTCGCATAGATTCCCACAGGGGCATAAGTCATAGAACAGGTAGCAGGTTATCTAATCCTGAGCAATCAAATATACGTAATCATTCTAAATTATGTAAAACTTATATTGACAGCAAGGATTTTTCCATCTTAGGCCAAGTGCAGAGCAACAACGACTTAACCATCCTAGAATCCATAATTATCAAGAAGACTGTACCGTCGTTAAATAGGCTACTCAATCGTCTTCAGTTAAATTGTTTATAGCCTGGTTTGGGAAACTGGTTTTCCTCTCTGTTTTTATTTAATTATGTTAGTCTTGCTCTTTCTTTCATATAGGTAGGTTGTTTTAAGATTTTAGTGAACTCCTTTTACTTATTATTGACTTGTCTTGAAATGAGGGGTTTTGTTTCAAATAGTTTTACTACATAAAGAGCTGTTGCCATTGCATTAATTTGTTAATGGTGTTCGCAAATTATATTTTATAGCGTTGAAAATGCGACTTGGAATTCGTCGCGAAACGTCGGCATTGGAAATAAACTGTAGATGATGAGGATGCCTTTCCCTTTTACTTCCTTCGTGATACATATATGTATATGTATATGTATATATATATATATATATATATATATATATATATATATATATATATATATATATATATATATATATATATATATATATATATATATATATATGTGTGTGTGTGTGTGTGTGTGTGTGTGTGTGTGTGTGTGTGTTGTATATGATGTGTAAAAACACCGTACTGTAAATATTTCTACAAATACATTTCGTCTTGCTAAACAAGAATATTACTGTGGATCTTTCTATTGATATATATACACACACATATAACATGTGTGTGTATGTGTATATATATATATATATATATATATATATATATATATATATATAATATAATTTATATGTATTGCTATGAAGGGACACCCTTCCCAAGCCAACTCGCCTTCAAAGCTTTACAGAAGGAAGTAAAGTAAAATATAACTTTTATGCCTTTAAGAGAAATTAACGTAAAACTTAAATTGTTTTATTCTTTTCAAAGAAGTACAGTCACTTTTCATCATACTACTGGCTGACAGGAAGGATATGGAAAAGATTTACTCCTTCTTAATCTCTAACTTACTGCTCCCTAGGCACTCTTTACTCCCTTTTCTCTTAACTTTGTGATACTCCCTTTTCTCTTAAGTTTGTGACTGCCCTGAAGCCCCTCTTCCAGGAATGAAGCCGCTTCGAGACAAAATCCCTGCCATAGGCCAAGACGAGCCGATGAAGGGGATTAAAGCCACAGAGAGAGTTTAGATGAATCACATGGCCCAAAGGTCACCGCCATTCGCACATGGTTCCCACACAGTAAGAAGCTGAGCGACGACACCGCCATCTGGAGGAAGGAGAGACGTAATCCTTAGGAAAGTCATATCATAAAAGGGCCGACAACAACCCGACTCTCAGAACTCAGAGAGACATTTTGGCTGCTGAGACCGAAGCATCTTCCCCTTTGACTTTCCACTCCTTCTGGGCTATACCCCTGAACACGTGGCTATCTTGCTTAGCCCAAGTATTTCTTCCAGTGAAAGCCCCTGTTAATTACTCCTCCATTCTTATCTACAGCGAAGACAACGCTCTGACAAAGGTAACATACCCGTATCAGAGGTGTTTCTTTATCAGTCACAACCTTATTATTCTTTCACTGATTTTCTTTTTCATTCTCAAAGTGTAAATTTCCATGTTAGACCTGACTTCATTATTACAGTGCATTAATTTAACTAGTAAGTGTGTTTCCAGTGTCGCAAATCGAGATTTCTTGGCACCTTCCCTGCACTTCTCGATTTTCCCCTTGATTGCACTGCTTCTTCTGTCACATAACCTTGTGCAATCTCAATTGCAGACAGAGACGCTTGCTGTGGAATCTTCCTTTTGATTGTGCCCTGCTTGTCATGGTCCCAAACCACTGCAAACTTAAATCTACAGTGCTACTGAAGTGGGTCTCCTCGGCACTCTTCAGTTATTTCTTTGTTACCATAATTTAGTTATTCAGCAGGACTCTGTTTACCTGCCTATTTTACTTCCCATACTTCTGATTTTTGTTTAGTGTAAATATATGTGACTTTAAAGTGAACCTAAATGTTTATCTGCAACATCTTGCCATTGAGTAAAGCCCTCAGCTCATCTCTTTTTCTTTTTGTTTTGCCAGAACCCAAATTAGTAGTCAGAAAATTTCTCATGGTAAGTGAAGCATTCATTTTCTTAGTAAAATCATAACGGTAATCGGTAATTTCCCAGCTCAGAATTCAAAGCCCCTTCACAGGTAAACACACACACACACACCCACACACACACACATACACACACAAACACACACACACACACACACACACATATATATATATATATATATATATATATATATATATATATATATATATATATATATATATATATATATATATATATATATATAATTTCAATACTACTACTTGCATAAAATAGTGTGATCTGTTTTGCTATACAAACATGAATCATATGACAATGAAACTATATCTAAAAGATTTTGACGATATGGGAATAATAAATAAGAAGAATACTGGGAGTCAGATGGCATGATACAGTTAGAAATGATATCTTAGGAAAAATAATTTAATTTCAAAAGGTGGATGCGATAATGATGATAGTTTGGACGTGCTCTTCTTATTACAGCCAGACGTTGGAGCAGATGATGGCAAAAATGATGAGCCATTAGCAGCATCCGATACAATAGTACATGAGATCATGACAAAAGACTAAATGTGTATAGGTACCGGGGATGACACACTGACGTGGTTAAGAAGTAGAGCGTTTCAAACAGGAATGGAAAACCGTAAATCTGCGTGGAAATCTTAAAGCCATTAGGAGCACCATAAGGCTGTCCTCAGACCGATATTATTGAATATGTGCACATCGAGCTTTCATAAAGTATAGTTATTTCATAAACTGTGATACACATTTCTCCCCTGTTATGGACAACATGGAAGATATGGCCCAACCGGGGAATGTTAATGAAATCCAGGAGGAGTTGGATGCAGAAAAAATATTTGTATCTCAATGACGATAAAATAATGTAGGCTAATGAGGTCAAAAACAACAAATAAAGCAGAGGAGCAAATAGCAACGACACTTATGCACCCAGAATGACGAATGTAAAAAAGACGGACAAAATACTATATCTTGTGAAAATAAAATTTTATAGCCTAAGAAATGTAGCCTTCAAAAAGAAATATCTTAATATGGATACGCTGACAATGCTTCCGCATGACTACGCAAACCCAATAATAGGCTACTGTAACTTTGTCTCTCAAATTACTTACAGAAGTTACAGGCTTTAACTAATAAGCTAACCAAGTTAACAAACAATAAACTCCAAGAGAAAGGGTCCCGACCATCAAGCTTGATTGGCTTATTATTATTATTATTGATTATTATTATTATTATTATTATTATTCAGTAGATGAAACCCTATTCATATGGAACGAGCCCACAAGGGCCATTGACTTGATATTCAAGCTTCCCACGAATATGGTATTCAATAGGAAGAAGTAAGAAGAAGTAGAGGGAAATACAGAAAGAAGAGATCCCACTTCTTAAAAAAATAAATTACTAAATAGATAAAAATGTATTAAAATGCAAGGAGAATAGTAATAGGGTAGTAATGCATTGCATCTTCGCTTGAACTTCACGAAGTTCCAACTGCACCACATCCTCTGGGAGGCTGTTCCACAGTCCAACGGTGTGAGGAATAAAGGACCTCTGGAACTGAGAAGTTCGACAGCGAGGCACATTTACTGCATATTGGTGTTGCTGTTCAGCGAATCTGGTTGTTCTAGGTAGATAAAGGGGGTCAGGGATCAATTGGGAATGTGAAAGATCTCTGTTGAAATACATCCTATGAAAAAGTGATAAACAAGGGACCATCCGTCGATGGTTCAAAACATAGCTGCTACTATTAGGAATAGAGGTAGAATCGCCAGATCACCTCAATCTCTGGGCTGCCTCCCTAGATCTTGATAAAAAAAAAAAAAAAAAAAAAAAAGACTCTTAGTGCTGATTAATGGGCTGATTATGGTCATTTATGGCCCTAACAAGTATTTTGCCTCTGACCATACAGTAGACAGATAATTAGTTTTGGTCGATGTACTGCCCATTTAGATAAATTCTTTAGTGACCCCAAAAATTGTACTTGCCTTTCTCTCTCTCTCCCTCTCTCTTTCTTTTGATCTCTCACTTCACCGACACCATTAGCTTATTACAGAACATATTTCTTCCTTCTCTCTCTCTCTCTCCCTACACCCAATCACTTTCTTTTTTACTTTCCTTCACTACAGAACATATACCGTATTTATTTCATCTCTTTTCTTCTCTCTCTCTCCCAACACCCATTCGCTTTATTTTAATATTTTCTTTCACTAAAAAAGCATTATATATATATATATATATATATATATATATATATATATATATATATATATATATATATATATATATATATATATAATCTTGCCCTTCTTTCATACGTGGTTATAATCGTATATTTTTTAGGAAAACTCGTATATTATATTTTCATTGAATCTCGCTCCTTGTATGCCTCATGAAAGCTTTGTCCACACTTTATGACCCATCCCGACGAACAGGTGTGCCTGCCTCTCTCTCTTCAGTGATACCATCAATGCCTGCGACTCCATCTCCCTGTATGCATACATAAATACATACAGTCCCACTATCTTCCCTCAGACCCCCTCCTCCCCTCTCCAACAACAATAAAAGGCAGTGAAGATTTGCTCTCCCTCTCTCTCTTCCCAATTTTTGCTCTATTTTTTTATTTTAAGGAATTCTTTGTTCCACCTTTTTTTCTCTCTCTCACTTCCCTACTTTCCTTTTTATTCACTTTTTTATACTTTTTAAGAAAATTAATATTTTTGTTTTCCACTGAATCTCGTAAATTTATATAAAAAAAAATGTCGTTTTTCATCCATTTCTGGAAAAGGAAGAAAAAAAAACAATACAATGGCGTACGAGGAAGTGACAATTTACCTATGACTTTTTTTTAAGTGCACTATTTTCATACGTGGATATATGACCGTTCTGTTACAAGTTTAATCTTTCGCAGTTAAAATCCTAGCCTATAATTTTTAGGCATAAAGAGTAATGTTACGACCATCTAATTTTTAGTCTTTTCTATTGCCTTAACTTTTACACTCCGAAATCATTATTCTTCTCTCTCATTCCATCATCTTTTCCTCTCTCCATTTCTTCTTTTCTCTCACTACAAAAAAAATTTTTTTTTAAGACTTGAACCCCCTCTCTATCTCTTTTTAAAACACTTCCCAACATGTTTTTCATTGAAATTCGTAACTTTATAAATGACGCCTTTCTTACTGTCGACCCTTCGCAGACATTTTCAGTGTCCAACCCAAATGGAACTGACCTGCGTATTATCTACTACTGCGCTCTCCTGCTGTTTCTCTCCCCCCCTCTCTCTCTCTCTCTCTCTCTCTCTCTCTCTCTCTCTCTCTCTCTCTCTCTCTCTCTGTATAAGAAAAAGAACATAAAGCCAGCATTTATACGATAGATCTGGTTATAGCTGTCTTTTAGCCTGATGGACACTGAACTTGGAAATACTACGTAAAAATCTGGGAAGTCCTCATGAATAAATTTCAGGATTAATAGCGTTTTTTTAGCCGCGACTTTTTTGTCTGGTTTCGGAATAACATACACTTGAGGTGCATCTTTGATTTTAATATAAAAACTAAAATTCGGGTCAGTTTATTCTCAGAATGTTACCTTGTATTTGAACGAGATTACAAAGTTATTGAAAAACATGTCGAATAGGTTCATGATATCTTAGAATAGTAGTATCCCATACAACCCGCTGGAATTCCTGTCAATGTGCCTGCCGGACGTTATGCCTACGGATGGTTTTCCTACTGATCTACTTTTTCCAACTCACTCTGTTCCGTATTCATACATTTCACCGACTGTTTCTTTAAAACCTTTTTCGATGTCAATTATCCGCTACTGTCTCCTCTCGAAGAGTTTCAGATTAACGGTATTTTTCGAAATAAGGAGAGCGATTTTAACAGAGTACCATCTATCGCCACAAACCGAGGCCATCGAGAGTACAGCCTCGCACAAACTCGCTCCCGATCATGTTTATTGTCAAGTTTCTTCTCTCGCTAACTCGTTTCAAGTTTTTTTTTTTTTTTTACCCAACTGTCTTATATTTTCTTTAAACTCGAAACATTCCACACTCCATCCATGACGTATCATCTTATCCCACTACTTTATACCAAGTCCCTATAAATTTTTAGGTACGAAGATTAATTTTACGACCACAGATTTTGCAGTCTCTTCCATTACCATAACTTTTACACTCAGAAATAATTATTCTTCTCTCACATTCCATCAAAACCTTTCCTTCATCCAGAAATACTTCGTATACCTTAGAAAACCATTAGAGCGCAATTTCCAAACTGTACGTCTAGTCATATCTTACCTTGCTTCCATTGTTCATCCTCTTACATCCCCAACAGTCAATTTTACATACATTAACAAACTTACACTAACCCCTTCTACACTTCCATTACTCACATTATATTACATCTGTTTATTCACATCATTAACTCTGTAATCCATTTGCTTACGTATCTCAGTCTGTTCTTGACTACCCTCTCTATCTGCCCATAACCTCTACATGATCCCCTCTGTCATGAAATTACACCTCACATATAATAATATATTTTTCTTCGCTAAACATCACATTTCCTCATCCCTCCACTCATGGTTCTCTCTCTCTCTCTCTCTCTCTCTCTCTCTCTCTCTCTCTCTCTCTCTCTCTCTCTCTCTCTCTCTCTCTCCTATCCAAGGACCATAGTCATTCCAGGTGAAACTATGAACCTTATTCGTGAAATTCATATATTTACTTCTGTGAGGTCAAAGAAGACAGAACTGGGTACTGATTGATTTATTACCTGGGCAAAGGTATACATAGCAGCGTGCTGACGGAAACGAGGTGCCCGACCCCCGGTCACCGTGAACCACACGCTGAGTGAGAGCAATTGTGTTTGTTAACAGTCAATCAAATAACAATAACAAGAAACAAAATGTACATAGTGATAAAATATATACTGAGCGAAAAGGCCAGGAAATTCTACAAACCAATATATACATGAGATTCTTGCTGCATTGATAGATGCGATACATGGTCGTAATTAATGGGTAAAGAAGACGTCTTTACAAGTATTCCACCCAACCCAGACAATTATTATGAAGTAATGATTGGAAGATCTGTCGAATGTTAATCACGGTATCTTCTTGGGAGTAGGAGCCGACCCCGAGTTCTTGATATCTGCAGTTGTAGGGCGGCTTCGACTGCTGAATCGTCCGGCGGTTTTGCCGGGCGGATGACATCCTTTGTGCGGCCCTTGAGACGTCCTCGACTTTGTTTTGGGATGCCGATCACTTCATCCGAGGTCTTGTTTTGTGGAGGAATTCTGGGACGTCTGCCGGTTTCCTTCCAGGTTCCACTGTCCATTAGGAAGGCTGGATTTACCCTGTCGACAGATATGCAGTCTTCCTGCCCATGGATGTTGACGTGGTAGGCCTTGGATGTTCTACTGACGACTCGGTATGGTCCTCTGTATGGTCTGGTGAAGGGTGGGCGGTGGGCATCGCTCCTCATGAAGACGTGTGTACAGGTTTTCAGGCCTTCTGGGCTGAAGTTAGCAGGGCACAAACTTCTTTGTAATTTCTCTTAGCCTTGGAAGGGGCATATCCGGGTTGCCTAGTTCTGTGGGGAAGAATTCTCTAGGTACAGCCAGTGCTTTGCCATAGACTTTCTCTATGGGAGATTCCTAGCCATTTGCCCTTGGTGGGGTGCAGAGACCCAGCAGGACCCAGGGCAGCTGCGCCTTCCAATTTTCGTCAGTACAACGTGCCGTCAGAGCTGCTTTTAATGAATGGTGGGTTCTTTCCACCATACCGTTGGCCATAGGGTTGTATGCCGCCGTACTGTGGAGTGTTGTCCCCATCAGGCGTGCCAGGGAGACCCAGAGTTCCGATAAGAATGCCTGTAGTTATATCGCCCGGCACACCGAAACGGCTTATCCAACTTGATAGTAGGGCTTCCACACAGGCGCTTGTTGAGGCTTCTACCATTGGGGTTGCCTCTGGCCATCTTGTGGAAAGGTCTATGATTGTCAGGAGGTATCTGGCACCCTTGATTGCGGCAGAGGTCCTACAACATCTGTGCAGATGTACCCGAAACGCCGATGTGGTTGAGGGAAGTCTCCAATGCCTGATTCCATGTGTCGGGTGATCTTACTTGCCTGGCACAGTATGCAGTTCTTCGCCCATTCTCATATGTCCTTCTTGATCCCATGCCACACGAATTTCGGTCATCAGGCGCGTTGTTGTTCGTCCTGATGGATGGGACAGCCTGTGGAATGATGTCAAACGCCTGCTTTCTTTGTGACGTGGGTATCAGGGGGCATGGGCAGCCTGTGCTGGTTGCTGGTGTCACAGAGAAGCGTCGATCCAGATTCACCCACTGGCACGTCTTCCCACTTCAGTGCAGTAAGCTGCCATTTCCGGGTCTGTGGCCTGTTCCTTCACCAGGTCTTCGTAGTCTATGCCCAGGTGGATTGAATTTATTTCAATTCTTGATAAGGCATCGGCTACCGGGTTCTTCTTGCCGGGGACGTAACTGATGGTGCATCCGAATTCGGAGATAGCAGCCAGGTGCTGTTGCTATCTTGCCGACCATGCGTCTCCCACCTTCATGAACACATGTACCAACAGCTTGTGGTCTGTCAGGATGGTGAAAGGGCTGCTGTTCATGGGGTACTTGAAGTGCTGCACAGCTTGGTAGATTGCCAGCAGTTCCCTGTCAAATGCACTGTAGCAGGTCTCTGGTGGCTTTAACTTGCAACTAAAAAAAGCAAGCAGGCGGGGGGAACCGTATACTATCTGCTCCAGCACGGCTCTACAAGCGATATTGCTGGCCTCGGTGGTAAGTCTCGGGGGGGAGGGAGTGTCTTGATATGTTAAAGTGGTGGCTTTGGCAAGGGCTGCCTTCGTCTGTTCGAACGCCTTTTGCTGCGGGGCTTCCCAAGTCAGTGCTTTCGGCTTCCCCTTCAGCACTCTGGTTAGGGGATACATGATGCGGTACTGTAGTAGTTGACCATGCTGAAGAACTCCTGCAGGGACTTGATCGTTTTTGATGCTGGAAAATCCTTCATTGCATCCACCTTGGAGGCCATGGGGCAGACACCTGTCAGGAGACTTCATGTCCCAGGAAGTCTACCTTTTCCACTCCGAAGGTACATTTGTTGAATCTGACGACCAATCCGTTCTCCTGAAGGCATTTCAGCACAGCCCGGACATGACCCAGGTGCTCCTCCTGGGACCTGGAGAAGATCAGGATGTCATCCACGCAGCAGACGCAGAAAGGTAGGTCCCCCAAGATGCTATCCATAAAGCGCTGGAATGTGGGCCTGGCATTACTGAGGCCGAAGGTGGAGTAGGAGAAGGTATATGTCCCAAATAGCGTGATAATGGCTGTCTTCGGAACGTCGTCGGGATGTACTGGTACCTGAAAATAGGACTTGAGCAAATCCATTTTTGTGAATATCTTGGCCCTGTGAGGGGCTCTTGTTAGGTCCTGCATGTCTGGCAGGGGGTAGTGGTCCAGTATTGTCACTAGGTTTAGCCGACGATAGTCCCCACAGGGCCTCCAGGAACCGTCTGGTTTCTTCACCATATGGAGGGGGAACGCCCATGGACTCGATGCCTTTTTGCAGATACCCATCCTTTCTATCTCAGCAAACACTTGTTTAACATCCTGGAGTTTCTTGGGAAGCAGGCGGCAGAACTTGGCATGTGTCGGCGGGTCTGTGGTGGTAACGGATGCCATGCTTGGCCTGGGTACCTGGCACCTGATGCAGTTCTGGCTTGAAGACATCTGGGAATTCGTGCAGGAGGGCACTGTATTTGTTCAATGAGATGGAGCATACAGCGGGCATTCCCAGTCCGGTGGAGAGCAGTCAGAAGCAGCAGGTTCTGGTATCCAGCAGGCGTTTTTGGCTGATGTCTACCAGCAGTCTGTGATGTGCAAGCAAGGGAAACTTAACATCCGCGATGACGAAGGGCTATTCATATTTATGGCCTAGGATGGATATTCTGTGGGTCCAAGTTCCATAGCAGCGGATGGGGCTTCCATTTGCGGCCACTAGTGCAGCTGCAATCCTCCCTCAATGGCAGAAATACTGATTGCTTAGCCCCAGTGTCTATCAGCACCCATCGTCCAGATATGGCATCGTGGATGAAGAATCCTAATGGCTGGGGTTCTCTAAGGTTTGCGGCCACTACTGTTATGGGTGACCGCCTTTCTAGTTTTTTGTGAAAGAACAGGGGGGCTCTGCAATTCTTGGCATCCTTTCCGAACCTCCAATGGAAGTAACACCAGGCTGGATTTGTCCTCGTCTTCTGCTGCTGCGGCGGCACCTTCTTCCTGTATACCATGTTTGTGTCCCCCTCTTCGGCTTCTCCTGCTACCAGGCTGCAGGCTGCAGGTGTTGCAGTGTGCCTAGAGGCCTTGGTGGCCTCGTGGAGTTTGTGTGCGACGCTCACCAATTCATCCATCGAGAGCGCGTCTGCTTCCATGGTTTGGGCCCTCACCTCCTGCGGAAGGTGCCACAGGAAAATTTCCTGCGACAAGCTGATCTCCCTCCTCCGTACGTCTTGAGTCGAAGCCCAGCAGCATCAGGAGACCACGCAGTTCAACAGGCGTCCCTGGGTGATGTCCCCCAGGGGCTGGTTCATCAGGTCAAGGGCGCGTTGGGCTCTCTCTGGGAGGGGCATGGAGTATGTTACGTAGGTCTTCATACTTGACTTTGCCCGGCTGTGAGTCCAACCATGGGGTGATTATGTTGAAGACCTCCTCCAGCAGCGTTGTCATGGTGACGTCTGCTTTGGTTTCCTCGTCCGTGATTTTAGCTACCCAGAAATGGACGTCTGCCCGCAGGAACCAGGATGTGGTATTTTGCCACAAGAACGGTGGCAGTTTCATCGCCTGGCTTATTGCTGCTTTTGAAGGCAAAAGGGGGATGCAGAGGATGTGTGTCTCCTCGGAACAACTTTCTACCTCAGCATCTAACATTTTGCCTCACACCAAAACGCGAAATAAGCGCCATATTTAGTCCATTAATAGTGTTTGGGGCTCATCAGAAGTCAAAACTATACGCTGTGTGGTTCCATTAATGAGTTCTGAATATGGTCGACGTGAATCATGAATGGCAGGGCCAAACCGTTCGAGAACGCCAGAGCGTACCTCAAGAAGGTATGCTGTAATTAGTCCATTAGTGGCGTGGGTGTTCTCCGAGGAAGGAGCTTTCAGAGGTCTAGGCTTTGTAACCATATGGTTCCGTTAAAGGCTCTCTGAACATAAAGTGGCCGTAGTAAGTCCGTTAATGGCGAAGCCAAAACCGCTGTGTTTATCGTCGCTCCTCAGGTCACCAGTTGTGAGGTCAAAGAAGACAGAATTGGGTACTGATTGATTTATTACCTGGGCAAAAGGTATACATAGCAGCATGTGGACAGAAACGAGGTGCCCAACCCCCGGTCACCGTGACCCACACGCTGAGTGAGAGCAATTGTGTTTGTTAACAGTCAATCAAATTACAATAACAAGAAACATAATGTACATACAGTGATAAAATATATATTGGCAAAAAGGCCAGGAAATTCTACATACAAGTATACATGAGATTCTTGCTGCGTTGATGGATGCGATACACGATCATAATTAATGAGTAAAGAGGACGTCTTTACACTTCCCTTACACTTACACCTCTAAGTCTTTGACTTTCACTCATTTTATTTTTTGTGCTTTTTTGCAAATGCTCTTCCCACTTTCTTATCAGACACTTAATTGTATTTAGTCTTATTTTTTTCCCCTTTCTTTCCAACAGCTTTTACCCACTGTACAAAAATGCTTGCCCATGAATAAAAGCGTGTCGTTAAATAAATCCGTTACAAGCACAAACTACATAGCAAAAAGCTATGACGACAGAACTAGACAAATAAAAGTGCGCAAACAGAAATGACGTACCAAAACATACCATATAAAAACTATAAAACATAGACATTTTGTCTACAAAACACACACATCTGTCAACAAAACATACATTTGCCTACAAAACATACACATATTTGCCTATAAAACACACATCTGTCTACAAAACACATACATTTACCTACAAAACATACACGCTTGCCTACAACACACACATTTTGCCTGTAAAATATATACATTTGTCTACAAAACATATACATCTGCATACAAAACACATATATTTGCCTACAAAACACATATATCTACCTACAAAACACAGGCATTTGCCTACGAAACATACATTTGCATACAAAACACATATGTTTGCCTACAAAACACAAACGTTTGCATACAAAACACAAACGTTTGCCTACAAAACACGTACATTTGCCCATTAAAACACATATTTTTACCTACAAAATATATGTTTGTAAAGTTCCCGCTCAATGGGTTTTCTATAGTGAACCTCCTGTTTTCTACAGTGCCTTTCCCATGAACTTAGGTCATGCTAAATAGCCATATTTTATCTATGTAAAATTGTATCTGCTACTTATTCATTTGTGCCTGTTTACGTTGTACAGATGTCAGAAAATTGTTGTGTCCATTCCTGTAATTTTACTTTTACATGTTACTTGTATTTACCTGTCCTGTTTCGCATTAAGAACAATTGACCTTGGGTCACCTGTATCCTATTGTATGCCTTTGTATGACATCCACACGCCGCTTTATAAGCGGCCTGCTCTCTCAATAAAATAGTAGTACATGTCCTCCTGCTCTCTTCTTTAGCACCTCTCACAGTGGTGAGCCCGGAGTGGTTCCCGGAGCCATTAGCGGACTCATATGGCAACCTAGTATTGGCTCCATGAACTACCCCACGCCCCTAACGGACTAAACACAGCGCTTTAACAAAGCGTTCAGGCGTACTGACTCTCGTCAGCAGATCGCCGGCGTCATTAGCAGATCCACACGGCGTGCCCCAAGCGCGTATTGACACGAGTGTAGCCCATTCCAAGTGAGAGTGCAGAAGCGAGTATGGATGCGGACATTCCCTCCCACATACAAATAACCATGAATTTTGCGTACTCTGATGTCTCCCTCACGCAAAACCCGCTCGCGCCCTCCCCACGCCAAGGCTCGCACGCTCCTCCACACTGGTACCCGCTCCTCGCGTGCTGCCCGTCCTGATGGACCAAGCCAGGTCCACCCTCGCCATAAAGCTGCCTCCCTTCATGTACAGCAACCCGTCATCATGGCTCTACAGAGTCGAGGGGCAGTTCAGGCTGGCGGGACTTTCCGACAAAGTGTTGCAGGCAGACGCCGTGATAAACGCCCTCCTGGAAGAGGTCTACAGGAAGATCGCCCCATGGGTGTCTGCCGCCGGTCCCGCCACCTACCAAAAGCTGAAGGCCTCTCTCGTTGAGACCTGCTCCCTGCCCGTCTCTGAGAGGGCCACCCGCACCCTTGACCTCGCCAACAACCCCCGCCACGACCAGAACCTCCGGGAGACATGGAATGTGATTCAGGACCTCCTCATCCTACCCAGGACGGACGGCAGCGGCAGGCAGTTGGAGATAAGCCTGTCGAGGGAGATCTTCCTCTGTTAGTTCCTCCCGGAGGTTCGGACCCAGATCCTCGAGCCTTATACCCTGCCGCTTGACGACCTGATCAGGACGGTGCAGCAGCTATCAGACTCTGAGAGGGCAGCGAAGCGAGCATCCACACCTGCACACCCCATCAAAGCCCCTCCAGCCGGAGGAGGACGTGGAGGAGGAGGCCTTGCTACTACCATCAGCGGTACGGCAAAGACGCTCGGAACTGCCAACCCCGCTTCTCTTTCGCCCATCCAAAAAATGGAGGCAGCCAACAGCACAGGCTGCCATGGCAGCAGAGGAACCCAGGAGCCCAGAACCAGTAGGCTTTTACGTCAGCGACACCATCTCCGGGGCAGTACAATCAGTCTTCCCACCATCCAGAGAGGACCACAAATGCCCGCCGGACCCGGCTGCCTCCCTAATGGCCGCCAACGGGTCCCCCATCCTCTCCTACGGCACCAAGCTCCTGTCGATCTCCATCCTTGGCTGGAGGTACAACTGGAAATTCATTGTCGCGGACGTGAGGACCCCACTCCTGGGCACGGATTTCCTCGCCCACTTCGGTCCTGGCAGTCGATGTCGGTCGCAAGCGCCTGTTGGACACCGACTCCTGCCAGTCCCTCCCTCTGGCGACGGGACCCAGTGCACCCGCCATCTACTCCGTCGCCCCGCACCAGTACGCCCAGCTGCTAAAGGAGTTCCCGATGTCTTCAAGCCCGAACTGCGCCAGGTGCCCGGGACCCCTGCCAAGCACGGAATCTACCACCACATTAAAACAAGGGGGGCCCCCAATGCACGCAAAGTTTCGAAGCCTCCCCCCTCAGCGGCTTCAGGAGGCCAAGGATGCTTTCGCCGAGATGGAGCGTATGGGCATATGCAGGAAGGCCTCCAGCCTGTGGGCCTCCCCCCTCCACATGGTGCAGAAACCAGACGGCTCCTGGAGACCCTGCGGTGACTACAGGTGGCTCAACCTCGCAACGGAACCAGATCACTACCCCCTTCCAAACATGCAAGATCTCATGGCCTCTTTTCACGGGGCCAAAATATTTTCTAAATTAGATTTGTCGAAGTCCTACTTTCAGGTACCAGTAGCTCCAGAGGACATCCCCAAAACCGCCATCATCACACCCTTCGGATCCTACGTCTTCGCCTTCTCCACCTTCAGCCTGAGAAAAGCAAGGGCAATCTTCCAGAGACTGATGGACAGCATCCTGGGGGACCTGAACTTCTGCGTCTGTTATGTAGATGACATTCTGATTTTTTCCAGATCCCACAAAGAACACCTGCGACACATCCAGAAGGTCCTGCACCGCCTGCAGGAGAACAGCCTCGTCGTCAGGTTTGATAAGTGCACCTTCAGCGTTGAAAAAGTCGACTTCCTGGGCCACAAGATATCCCCAGGGGGCATCCGTCCACTCGCATCAAAGGTACCAGCCTTTACCAGGTTCCCCACCCCTACCTCTGTCAAGGCGTACAGGAATTCCTCAGGATGGTCAACTACTACAGGAGATTCATCCCCGGGGTCGCACACACCATGGGCCCCCTAACGAAGATCCTGAAGGGCCACCCGAAGACCTTAGTGTGGGGCCACGACCAGCAGCAGGCCTTCTCCCTGAAGAAGGCCACCCTTGCCGAGGCAACCACCTTGGCCCACCAGGACCCCAACGCCCCCCTCCAGCTAACGATGGACGCCAGCAACGTCGCCTGTGGGGCCATCCTGGAGCAGGTTGTTCGCCGGAGCCCCACAGCCTATCGCCTTCTTCAGCAGGAAGTTTAGCCCTGCAGAGTCCCACTACAGCACCTTCGACAGGGAACTCTGCGAAGTGTATCGGGCGGTACTTCACTTCAAGTTCCTCCTGGAGGGCACGCCCTTCACAATCTGGACGGACACCAGCCGCTGGTCCACACCTTCACAAAGCAGGGGAACGCATGGTCTTCCAGGCAGCAGCAGCATCTCGCGGCCATCGCGGAGTTCACCTGCACAATCAAGTACCTCCCCGGCAGGAAGAACCCTGTAGCTGACACCCTCTCGAGGATCGAGCTCAATGCGGTACAGCTCAGGATCGACTACGAGGACCTTGCCCGGGAGCAGACCACCAACCCAGAGGTTCCAGCCTACTGCACCGCCATCACGTCGCTCAGGTCCTTCCCAGCCACCCCCGCCCTCTGGTAACCGCCTCCCGCTGCCATCTGGTGTTCAGCGTCATCCACAGGCTGTCCCACCCCTCCGGCAGGAAGACGGCCAAGCTGCTGGCAGAGAAGTTCATCTGGCATGGTATGCGGAAGGACACAACGGCCTGGGCAAGACAGTGCATTCGGTGCCAGACCAGCAAAGTAAGACGACACACAGAGTCGGGGGTGGGTGAGTTTCCCCAGCTGGGGAGGCGATTCGGGCACATCCATGTCGACGTGGTAGGCCCCCTTCCCCCATCAGGCAGGGCCAGGTATCTCCTGACGATCGTCGACTGCTCCACCAGGTGGCCCGAAGCAACGCCCATGCAAGAAGCCACCGCCAGAGTGTGCGCCGAGGCCCTTCTATCCAGCTGGATCAGCCGGTTCGGTGTCCCGGACCACATAACAACCGACAGAGGTCCAGCCTTCCTGTCATAGATGTGGACCACCCTAGCATGCCTGCTGGGGACCTCTCACCACAGCACCACCACCTACAACCCCGCGGCCAAGGGATTGGTAGAAAGATTCCACAGGTCCCTGAAGACGTCCCTCATGGCCCACTGCACCGCCGAGGATTGGAAGTACCAGCTGCCTTGGGTCCTCCTCGGGTTGAGGACCGCCCCCTGAGCCAACGGCGACCCGTCTGCAGCAGAGAAAATCTACAGGGAGCCTCTTGTAGTCCCAGGCGAGCTCATCACGGGGGATCGCCACAACCTGACAGTCCAGAGGTTCCGTGACACAGTCGGACATTTCACCCCCTGCCAACGGATGTATACCGACAGGACGTCGCCTTTCAAGCCTCCTGGCCTGTCCTCCACCACCCACGTCTTCGTCAGGAATGATGCCGTCCGCCCACCCTTTCCCAAGGCCATACAGGGGGCCCTTCTGCGTGCTGGAGAGGAACAGTAAAGCATTCCGGTTGGCCATACATGGGAAAGACGACTGGGTGTCTATCGACTGACTCAAGCCCTCCCTGTTGGAAGAGGATGTCGACGATACCACGCAGCGCCCTCTGCAGGACCCGTCACCCCCACAGCCAGCCCAGCCCGAAAGGAAGTCTCGCGGCCGTCCCCGGAAGGCCCCAAACCCAGAGAGCAACACAGCCAAGCGTTCCCGCTCACACCGCAGCCCCCAGCTGACATCTCAGAGCCGCGGCACTCTCTAGCGGCCCAGCAGATACCTACTTTAATCAGACGTTACCTACGTCTTGGGAGGGAGTATTGTAAAGTCCCCGTTCAACAGGTTTTCTATAGTGAACCTCCTGTTTTCTACGGTGCCTTTCCCATGAACTTAGCTCATGCTAAATAGCCATATTTTATCTATGTAAAATTGTATCTGTTACTTATTCATTTGTGCCTGTTACATTGTACATGTGTCAGAACATTATTATGTTCATTCCTGTAATTTTACTTTTACATGTTATTTGTATTTACCTGTCCTGTTTCGCATTAAGAACAATTGACCTCGGGTCACCTGTATCCTATTGTATGTCTTTGTATGACATCCGCATGCCACTTTATAAGTGGCCTGCTCTCTTCTTTAGCACCTCTCACATGTTTCCCTACAAAACACATACATTTACCTAAAACACATACATTCGCCTGCAAAACACATACATTTGCCTACAAAATGCATACATTTGCCTACAAAACATCACAACTTTTTAAAGCAAATTGTATTTTTCCTAACTATACAAACCTGAGGTCCTTTACATTAGGAATTGGTTATGGCAAAGCTGGATACAGCCGTTAAACCCTTGAATAAGGTGGTTCAGCACTAACTACCTTCTGGTAAGCGGGGATACCTGCCTGCCCGGATGTAAACATTCAGTTTGCCTTTTGGCCCAGGTTTCAGATTGAGCGTTGGCATGAGGAGGGCATAAAAATGTAATGTAAAGGACCTAACGTTTGTATAGTTAGGAAAAATACAATTTACTTTTTAAAAATTGTGATTTGTTCCTACACAATATACAATCCATCAGTTCTTTGCATTTGGAAGGATCACTGGTTGGAGGGAGGAATCTAAGCAAGTCTCTTGAACTGACTGGAGTTCTGCACACTTGGGTTACTTCTCCTGGTCGAAAGAGTGAAGGGGAGTACTGTGCCTCTGACATATTGATCAGAGTGTAGGAACTGTGAGATCAAATGTCAGACATCTGGACCTTTTCGAATAAGTGAGGAATCGTAACATACGAAAACAGGCTGGGAAAAATCTAAAGAGTCAGAGGCAGTAAGGTAAAGACCCGAAAAAGGGTTTCCCTTATTGCCAGGGTCTCCTTCCTCCTCTTGCTAGAGGAAGGAGCAGGATTGCTTCTATGATTCTAAAGAAAAAAATAGAACGGGTGCTCGATGTGTAGACTTACCACATCAGACACCAGTTCCAGCAAGTGTCGGTTCGAGTCCCATTCTCAGCCTGAAGGAAGAGAAGAAGTAGAACAAGAAAGGAGGAGGAGGAGAGGCCAGTCACTCTTGGAATCCTTCTCACTTCCGGAACCAGACCCCTTAGACGAGATGCTACCTGTCATCTTAAAGGAGCCAGGTAAGAAAACACAACTTGTTGAGCAGCCACCACAGGACTAAGGAAAAAATGTTCCAAGGGCTTGTGCGCAAAGATCCGAAGGTAGAAGACAAAAATGTGGGCTAATGAGACCACATCTTGCTTCCAGACTGACAGAATCTTCCGGAATGTGAGGGATGGACTAGGCCATTGACTTCAAGAGCTTTCAGGCAAAATGTACAGGTGTCGTTGTTGCCAGCTGTAGAATACATCCTTCCAATCGCTTCATGAAGCCAGAAGAAAGATGTTTCCTTAGACACCTCTTCCTTAGGAGAGTCAGTACTGTACTAGTGAAAAAGTCGATGACATCCAGGTTAGGCATGTCGTGCCTTTTCGGAAAGTACTGCAGCACCCTAACAAGATAAAGTAGCTATTGATCTGGGTAATCAATTACAAAGTCCAAGGAGGAGGAGATCAAGAAGGACTCAAGTCTGGCAATAGATGCCAATGAACCAAGAGTCCGCTATGACTCCGAGACAGAGTCGAGGCATTGATCTCCATCGCCTGTAGGTCCATGAAGACCGTCCATCCTCTATGCCAAGGCCAGAGCAAGACAAGAGATGGTCTTGAGAGGCAGATCTCTGTCTGACAACTCTCACAAGGGCACGTGTGAAGCACAAGACAGGAACCCTAAACGAGCCACATGCCACCCAAGGACCTGAGGTCCCTGGGGCGGTAAGACCAATGGAAGCTTTTCATCAGTATCTAAATCTTGACTGAGGAGAAAAAGGTTACTTTCAGTTGGAAGACTGAACAGGAGGGGGCCGACGTCTTTCACAACTGAATCGGAGAGAAGCAACCCTCAGCAGAGGAGACAAAGAAGTCCGTGACCTACTGAAGAGTGGCTCTGACCAGAGAAAAAGTCCCGTCAACGACACCAACCAGTGAAGGCAGCTCCAATCCCTGGGTACTGCTGCAGAGGATGATGGAGATATCCAGCTATCTCCGTTGCGCCTCAGCGACAAGCATATGTTTGCAAGGGAAGCCAGATAGTCTCTAGTCATGAAGGCACATGGATTGTAGTGCCTAAGGAACAGCTTCAAGTGTTGCTGACACAGAAGGTCGGGTCAGGGAGATACTCTTCTCAGTGCCTCAGAAACAGAGCTAGCAGTGAAGGGAAGAAGTTGTCCCACTGTGTCAGCATGCATTACCGTAGCAGTCCGTGGGTTTGGTACGATTAAGCAGAAGACCTGCAGACTTCTGTTGAGCCAGGAGGCGAACAGAAGGATGATACGGAGCCCTCAAGTTGAGCAACCTCTCTGTGAAGAATTGAGTGAAGGGGGCTCTCTGTCCCTGTCACTCAATGCCAGAGCTGAGCTTGTCTGCCAATACATCCCATTGCCTAGAATGTATCTGGCTGATGGCTCTACAGAGTGCACCAAAGTTCACTTGAGCACCTGCAGTCAACTGAAGAAACAGGAGGAAAATGAAACCCTCTTGTTTGTTGACATATGCCACTACTGTGATGTTGTTGCCTAACAACACCACAGAGTATCTCAGAACACCGATCCTGAAACTCTTGGAAGCCACATGGCGGGACTTCTTAGGGGAGGGACAGGCAGCCTTCCTCTTCTTCAGCAGCTGTTTCAAACACTGTTTTGGAACGAGGCTCAAAAGAAGAAGGGGAGAAGGCAGCAGAAGGTGAAGTCGAAGATCAAGTTGAAGACGACTACATCTCAGAGGACTTCTGCCTTGATCTCTTCTCCGACATCTTCTACAGGATGGTGGTCAGGAAACACAGGAACCATTGGGGCAGCTAAATTAGGAAGCACAATGGGAGCGGCCCAGGTGACAGGAATATCAGGAGAAGCAACAGGAGGACCAGGGCAGCTGAAGCAGGAGGCACGACGGGAGCGGCCTGGTTGGCAAGAGCTTCAGGAACTTCAGCAGCGGCGACAGGGGCAACCAGGCAGCTGAGGCAGGAGGCACAGCAGGAGCTACCCAGTGACTGGTCACCAGGGCACCAAGAGCAATCAAGACAGGAGACACAGCAGGAGTAGACAGGACCACAGATACACAGAAATGGTAGATACCGATGTGGACCTATGCCATCGCCACCATGGTACTGTGGTCGTTCACAAAATAACCTCTGTATGAGTGTCACAGGGAAACTCCTCAAGGCTAAGATATCCAACAGTGAGATATCCAGCCATCTACTGCTGTGACTACGATGCTCACTGTTAACCTGAAGAAAAAAGCAATGATGATTAGCATTGGGAGATTCCTCTCACTCCAAAGGGAACTGCTCTACGAAGCGATAAGAGGCCCCTGAAAAGAGGTTGCCCCCACCTGCGATTTTTGCCCAACGAGCGACCGAAGAGGGCAAAGGAGAGATCTCTCCCAAAGGAGAGACTGCAAGAAGGATAGCTAACCAGGAGAGCCAAACGAGGACGAAGGGGTGGCTACCAAGGGGCCCGTCGGAAGCAAAAACTTTCTCTGACGACACCTGGCAAGTTCGTCCACAGCGAGGTGGCGAAGAGTAACACTAAGCACAAGTCAGAATAGGGATACAGTCACACCCTTGTACAAGCAGAGGGTGTGGGGTCCAATAAGAGGGGAGCGAAACTTGTTATGCCCCTGGCCACCGACACCAAGACACTTATACTGGAGGATGACAGCCTACACAAGGTTATCAATAATCGTGGGTTTGTATATTAACAAATATCAAACACACACAATACATACACAGAGATAAAAAAGATCCCACCGTGAAAAAAGAGCTTATCGACAGTCAGGCAAAGAGCTCCAAAAACAAGTCTGCAATGCTTGACAGCCAAAACCAAACTGGAATATTTACACCTGGGCAGGCAGGCATTCCCGCCTACTGGACAGTAGTTACTGCCTAACCACCTCGTCCAAGAGTTTAACAGCCGTTTCCAGCTTTGCCGTAAGTAATTCCTAATGTAAAGGACCGATGGTTTGTATATCGTGTAGGAACAAATATATGCTCGCCTACAAAACACATACATTTGCCTACAAAACATACATTTGCTTGCAAAACACATGCATTTGCCTGCAAAACACACACCTCTGCCTACAAATCACATACATTTACCTAAAAACACATACATTTGCCTACAAAACACTTACATTTGCCTACAAAACACATACATTTGCAGACAAAACAATAGACATTCGCCTACAATTGCCTACAAAATGCATACATCTGCCTACAAAACACATACATTTGCCTACAAAACATATACATTTGCAAACAAAACACATACGTCTGCCTACAAAGCATATTCATTTTCCTACAAAACACATACATTTGCCTACAAAACATATACATTTTCCAACAAAACATATACATTTGCCCATAAAACACATACATTTACCTATAAAACATATATATTTACCTACAAAAGAATTGTTTGCCTACAAAACACATAAATTTACCTAAAACATACAGACATTCGCCTACAAAACACATCCATTTGCCTACAAAACATGCATTTGCCTACAAAACATATATGTTCGCCTACAAAACACATATCTTTGCCTACAAAACATATCTTTGCCTACAAAAC
Organism: Macrobrachium rosenbergii; assembly: GCF_040412425.1. Classification (NCBI taxonomy): domain Eukaryota; kingdom Metazoa; phylum Arthropoda; class Malacostraca; order Decapoda; family Palaemonidae; genus Macrobrachium; species Macrobrachium rosenbergii. Next base: position 42,340,468 of record NC_089794.1, read on the forward strand.
ACATACATTTGCCTACAAAACACATACATTTACCTAAAAAACACATACATTCGCCTACAAAACACAGACATTTGCCTACAAAATACATATATTTGCCTACAAAACACATACATTAGCCAACAAAACATGGACATTAGCCTACAACTGCCTACAAAACACATACATTTGCCTACAAAGCACATGCATTTATCTACAAAACATATGTTTGCCTACAAAACATATATAATCACCTAAAAACCACATATGTCTGTCTACAAAAGAAATGCATTTGCCTACAAAACATATACATTTACCTACAAAACATATACATTTGCCTACAAAACACATGCATTTGCCTACAGAGCATATATGTTTTCCTACTAAGCACATACATTTGCCTACAAACATATATGTTTGCCTATACAACATATACATTTTCCTGCAAAATTCACATATTTGCCTACAAAACACATACATTTGCCTACAAAACAAATACATTTGCCTACAAAACAAATACATTTGCCTACAAAACATACAAAAGCTATAACATCACTAACTAAAGCTAAGGAAAACAAGGGAATTAATAGAAAATTCTCTCACTGTCTTTTATGTAACGGTAAATTCTATTTGTTTTAAATCTTTAGTTGATAAGTGCATTGCATAATTTCTTAGCAAATTCACAAAATAAAGCAATATTCAATTATTAATTCTGAAAACCTCCATACCATAGGAACTAATTCTTTTTATATCACCAGGAGGCAACTCACAGAAACCTTTAGTATTTTGAAGTGTGCTTTACCGCATCATTGGTCAGTCAGAGGAAGAAATGAATGCACTCATACATTCAACTCCACTGTTTAGTTTGATGTTGGTGTCTTTTATCTCATTCTTCATCTCTACTACTTTGTCTTCTTTTGAACCTTTGTTCATTTATATATTAGTTATTATACGTTTTCCTAAACTTTTTTGTCAATGTACGCAATGAAACAAATAAAAAAAGCAGAAACTGAACTTGATAAATAATAGTATGCAAACAGAAATGACACACCACTCATGGAAGACAAATTTATACTATAAAAAACTATAAAACACATTTACCTAAACATTAGATGCATTTCCCTTACAAACCATATACATTTGCTTAAACAACAGATAAGTGTGCCTACATAATTGATACATTTGCGTATGAAACATACACATTTGCTTACTAATGTAACCTAACCTAACCCAACCTAACCTAACTTAACAGAACAGAACAAATAATAGTGCACAAATGGAAATGATGCCACAAGAAGAGAAATTCGTACCATAAAAAACTATAAAACATATACATTTGTCTAAAAATTAGATACATTTCCCTTACAAAACATTTACATTTGCTTAAACAACAGATAAGTCTACCTACACAACAGATACATTTTCCTATGAAACATATACATTTGCTTACTAACCCAACCCAATCTAAACAGAACTGAACAAACAAAAGTGTGCAAACAGACATGACATGCCACACATGGAAGAGAAATTCATAACATAAAAAACATATACATTTACCTTAAAAAAATAGATACATTTACCTATAAAACATACACATTTGCCTATAAAACAGATGCATTTGCCTATAAAACATACATTTGCCTAAACAATAGATATATCTCCCTACATAATTGATGTATTTGCCTTCAAAACATATGCATTTGCCTACTAACCCTACGTAACTTAAACTAACCTGACCTAACCCAACCTAACCAAGCCTAACCCAACCTAACCAAGCCTAACCCAACCCAACCTAACCTTACCTACCCCACCTAACCTAACCTAATCCAACCTAATATAATCTACCCCAACCTAACCTGACCTGACCTGACTGACCTGACCTAATCCAACCTAACTAACCTAACCCAACTACTTAACTAACCTAACCCATTAAGAGGTTTAGCATGGGCATTTTTTATCTAGTTTTTCAGGGGTAGAAGGAGAGAGAGGGGGAGCAAAAAAATAATGCCCATGCTAAACCTCATAATGGGTTAGTTTAGGTTCAGTTTGGTTAGGTTGGGTTAGGTTAGTTTGGGTCAGGTTAGGTTAGGTTAGGTTGGGTTGGGTTAGGTTAGGTTAGTAGGCAAATGTATATGTTTTGTATGCAAATACTGTACATCTATTACGTAAGCAGATATATCTGTTGTTTAGGCAAATGTACATGTTTTGTAGGCAAATGCATCTGTTTTGTAAGCTAATGTATGTTTTATAGGCAAATGTATCTATTTTTGGGTAAATATAGTCTTTTATGGTATGAATTTCTCTTCCATGTGTGGCATAACATTTCTGTTTGAGCACTTTTATTTGTTTAGTTCTGTTTAGGTTGGGTTAGGCTAGGCTGGGTTGGGTTGGGTTAGGTTAGGTTGCGTTAGGTTAGATTAGTAAGCAAATGTGTACTGCATGTTTCATGGGCAAATGTATCTATTATGTAGGCAAACTTATCTGTTGTTTAAGCAAATATATATGTTTTGTAAGGGAAATGTATCCAATTTTTAGGTAAATGTATGCTTTATAGATTTTATGGTATGAATTTCTCTTCCATGCGTGGCATATCATTTCCATCTGCGCACTTTTATTTGTTCAGTTCTCTTTAGGTTAGGTTAGGTTAGGTTAGGTTGGGTTAGGTTGGGTTGGGTTGGGTTAGGTTAGGTTAGTAAGCAAATGTGTGTTTCATAGGCAAATGTATCTACGATGTAAGCAAATTTATATGTGTTGTAAGGGAAATGTATCTAATTTTTAGGTAAATGTACATGTTTTATAGTTTTTTATGGTATGAATTTCTTTTCCATGCATGGCATATCATTTCTGTTTGTGCACTTTTATTTGTTCAGTTCTGTTTAGGTTAGGTTAGGTTAGGTTAGGTTAGTAATCAAATGTGTGTTTCATAGGCAAATGTATCTATTATGTGGACACACTTATCTGTTGATTGATTGATTGATTATGAAATTTAGATTGTTTAAGCAAAATTAATGTATAAGTTTTGTAAGGGAAATGTATCTAATTTTTTGGCAAATGTGTTTTATAGTTTTTATGGTATAAATTTGTCTTCCATGATTGGTGTGTCATTTCCGTTTGCATATTTTTATTTATCAAGTTCTGTTTCCGCTTTCTTTTCTTTTTTTTATTGCGTATATTGACAAAGAAGTTTAGGAAAACGTATAATAACTAATATATAAACAAACAGGTTCAAAAGAAGACAAAGTAGTAGAGATGAAGAATGAGATAAAAGACAACCAACGTCAAACTAAACAGTGGAGTTGAATGTATGAGTGCATTCTTTTCTTCCTCTGACTGACCAATGATGTGGTAAGGCACACTTCAAAGTGCTAAAGGTTCCTGTGAGTTGCCTCCCGGTGATATACAAAGAATTAGTTCCTATGATATGGAGGTTTTCAGAATTAAAAATTGAATGTTGCTATATTTGTGAATTTGCTAAGAAAATAAGCAAAGTACATACCAATTAAACAGAGTTTACCATTACATAAAAGACAGGTGTGTTTTATAGGTAAATGTATATGTTTTGTGGGCAAATGTAAATGTTTTGTGGGCAAATGGATGTGCTTTGTAGGCAAATGTATGTGTTCTGTAGGTAAATGTACATTTTGTAGGCAAATGTATGCATTTTGTAGACAAACATACATGTATTGTAGGTAAATGTATGTTTTGTAGGCAAGCATTTATGTTTTGTAGGCAATCATTTATGTTTTGTAAGCAAACATATGTGTTTTGTAGGCAAATATGTTTTGTAGGCGAATGTATGTATTTTAGGTAAATGTATGTTTTGTATGAAAACGTATATGTTTTGTAGGCAAATGTATGTTTTGTAGGCAAACGTATAAGTTTTGTAGGCAAATGCATGTTTTGTATGCAAATTTGTGTGTTTTGTAGGTAAATGTATGTTTTGTAGGTAGATGTATGTGTTTTGTAGGCAAATGTGTGTGTTTTGTTGGCATATGTACAGTATGTGCAAAAATTTGCAGGTAAATGTATGTGTTTTGTAGGCAGATGTATGTTTTGTAGGCAAATGTATGTGTTTTTGAGGCAAATATATGTTTTGCAGGCAGATGTATGTGTTTTGTAGGAAAATGTGTGTGTGTTTTGTATGCAGATGCATATGTTTTGTAGACAAAATGTCTATGTTTTATAGTCTTTATGTGGTATATTTCGGTACGCCAGTTCTGTTTGAGCACTTTTATTTGTCTAGTTCTGTCGTCATAGCTTTTTGCTATGTCGTTTGTGGTTGTAACCGATACATTTAACGACATGCTTTTATTCATGTGCATGCATTTTTATACAGTGGGTAAAAGATGTTGGAGAGAAAGGGGAAAAAAAATAAGACTCTAAATACAATTAAGTGTCTGATGAGAAAGTGGGAAGAGCATTTGCAAAAACGAACGAAAAAAAAATAAAATGGGTGAAAGTCAAAGATTTCAAGGTGTGAGTGTAAGGAAAGTAAATACAAGAATTTCACGAATAAGGTTCATAGTTTCACCGGGAATGACGATGATCCTTGGATAGTAGTAGAGAGAGAGAGAGAGAGAGAGAGAGAGAGAGAGAGAGAGAGAGAGAGAGAGAGAGAGAGAAAACTGTGGGTGGAGGGATGAGGAAATGTGATGTTTAGTGAAGAAAAATATATTATGTGAGGTTTAATTTCATGACAGGGGGGATCATGTAGAGGTTATGGGCAGATGGAGAGGGTAGTCAAGAACAGACTGAGATACATAAGCAAATGGATTACAGAGTTAATGATGTGAATAAACAGTGTAAGGGCCACAAATTGCACCTCTCTTTCCTTGTTTCTCATTTTCAGTTGTACATTAATCACGTCATGTGTTTTACCTGTCTTTATTTCAGATTACTTGTGTAACTTATCTTATGCATCATTGTACGGCCTTTCTGCCAATATGTATACCTACCTTTTATATGTCATGTAACAAATGTTATACGTATTTTTTGCTTGCTTAAAAACACAAATCGTGTATGAACGCAGCGGGGGGCCTCGGGTCGCCCTGTAAAGTCCCCGCTCAACACATTCTCTGTAGAGAACATTCCGTTTTCTGCAGTGCCTTCACATCGACCTAAGGTCGATTGGAATATATATTTATCATCATAATTGTAAACTGTATATATGTTGTCTTTCCAAACAAACATGCTTTATGTACAAGTAACGAGTTATTTATGTTATGTGCCAGACATTATTGATCTCTATGTTTTCTGTATGAACCTGTCCTGTTTTTGTAAGAAATTAGTTTGACTTCAGGTCACCTGTAAATCTTGTACTAGCCGTCTCTGCGAACTACGCAGACGTCGCATCCCGCTTTATAAGCAGCTCGCTTTCATCAATAAACCAGCAGTTCTTGTCTCCCTGCTCATTATTTCGCACCTCTGTCACAGTGGTGACCCCCAGAGTGGTTCCCGGAAGCCGTTAACGGACCCAAACAGCAACTAAGTCTTGACCCAATGAACCTAATCCACGCCCCTAACAGACTAACAACGGCACTCTAACAAAGCATTCAGGCGTTAACCAACCCTTGTCGGCAGGTCTCCAGCGTCATTAGCGGACCCACACGGCATGCACCCCCAGCATGTAATGGCGCAAGAATTCCCTCACACTCCAAGTGAGAGCACGAAATGAGCATGGATGCAGACATTCCCAACCACGTACAAATTACCATGAACCTCTCAGAGGCAGACACCTCCCTCTTGCTGCCCCACGCAATGACCCCCCCTGACGGACCAACCAAAGACAGCCCTTAACATAAGGCTGCTGCCATTCACCAGGGAGAATGCAGCATCTTGGTTCTAGAGGGTTGAGGGGCAATTCAGAATAGCAGGTCTGACTGACGAGGCGTTGAAGGCGGACATCGCCATTAACGCCCTCCCAGAGGAGATATATAAAGAAGATTGCCCCTTGGTTGATGACGACGTCAGGCCCCACCACCTTCCAAGAACTGAAATCCACTCTTGTCGAGACCTGCTCCCTGCCAGTCTCTGAGAGAGCTGCCTGCGCCCTCGACCTCGCCCTCAACCTCCTGCAGGAGGATAACCTCTTGGAAGTGTGGCATGCCCTCCAGGACCTCCTCTTCCTCCCTGAGACTGACAGCAGCAGCAGGCGCAAAGATATCAGTCTGTCGAGGGAGATCTTCCTGTGGCACACTCCGCCAACTGCCTCCTGCCGGAGGACCCAACCACGGAGCCCGTCAACTCCATCGAGAAGAAAAGGCTGTCCCACCAGCAGAAGAGGGAGGGGCCGGGGCTGTGCTACTTCCACCGGAGGTTCGGGAGAGCTGCCTGGAGGTGCAAGGCCACCTGCCCTTTCTTCCCTTCAAAAAAAACGGAGGAGGCGGCAGCCAACACCACAGGCCGCCATGGCAGCAACAACAAAAAACACCCAGGGGCCCCCTACCATTAGGTTCTATGTCAGCGATGTGATCTCAGGAAGGATGATGTTGGTCGACACTGGAGCCATGCGTTCAGTGTTTCCACCTTAAGGAGAGGACCGCAGACGCCCGCCGGACACGACTGCCTGCCTGACAGCTGCAAACGGGTCCCCCATCCTCTCCTATGGCACCAGGCTCCTGCTGATCTCCATCCTTGGCCGGAGGTATAGCTGGGAGTTCATCATCGCGGACGCCAGGACTTCATTTCTGGGGGCGGATTTCCTCACCCACTTCAGTCTAGCAGTCGACGTCAGCCACAAACGCCTGCTGGACACCAAGTCCTGCCAATCCCTGCCTTTGTCGCCAGGCCCCAGGGAGCCTGCCATCTGTTCCATCGCACCCCACCAGTACGGTTCCCTCCTGAAGGAGTTCCCAGAGGTCTTCAAACCCGAGCTCTGCCAGATGCCCGGGACTCCTGCCAAACACGGGATATACCACTATATCAAGACAAAGGGCCCCCGACACACGCAAAGCTCCGATGGCTTCCCCCGCAGCGCCTTCAGGAGGCCAAAAAGACCTTCGCAGAGATGGAATGGATGGGCATATGCAAAATGGCTCCCAGCCCGTGGGCTTCCCCTCTTCACATGGTCCAGAAAGCAGACAGCACCTGGAGGCCCTGAGGCAACTACAGGCAGCTGAACCTGGCAACAGAGCCAAACCACTACCCCCTGCCGAACATGCAGGACCTGACAGCCTCTTTCCACAGGGCCAGGATATTCTCCAAAATGGACCTTCTAAAGTCTTATTTTCAGGTACCAGTAGCGCCGGAGGACATCCCCAAAACCGCCATCGTCACGCCCTTCGGGTCCTACATCTTTGCCTTTTCTACCTTCAGCCTGAGGAACGCGGGCACGACCTTCCAGAGATTGATGGACAGCATCCTAGGGGACCTGGACTTCTGCGTCTGCTACGTCAATGATATCCTAATCTTTTCCAGGTCCCAGGAGGAACACCTGCGACACATCTGGAAGGTCCTGCAGCGCCTGCAGGGAAGTGACCTCGTCGTCAGGTTTGACAAATGCACCTTCGGCATCAAGAAGGTGGAGTTCCTGGGCCACGAGATATCCCCAGAAGGCATCTGCCCAATGTCGTCGAAGGTCGAAGCCGTCGAGAAGTTCCCCCACCCCTACCTCCATCAGGGCCGTACAAGAATTTCTCAGGATGGTCAACTACTACAGAAGATTCATCCCGGGGATTGCTCACACCATGGCCCCCCCTGACGGAGGTCCTGAAGGGATGTCCAAAGACCTTAGTGTGGGGCCCCGACCAGCAGAAGGCTTTCCTCCTGACGAAGGCCGTGATCGCCAAAGCAAGATCTTTGGCCCACCAAGACCCCAGCGTTCCCCTCCAGATAAAGACGGACGCCAGCAACGTCGCCTGCGGAGCAGTCCTGGAGCAGGTCATCAAAGGGACCCCTAAGCCCATCACCTTCTTCAGTAGGAGGCTAAACCTTGCCGAGTCCTTCCACAACACCTTCAACCGACACCTCTTCGCAGCATACCAGGCGGTATGGCACTTCAAGTTCCTCCTGGAAGGGACGCCCTTCACAATTTGAACCGACCACCAGCCGCTGGTCCATGCCTTCACGAAGCTGGGCGACGCAGGGTACTCTAGGCAGTAGTGGCACCTCGCAGCCATCGCAGAGTTCACCTGCACCATCAAATACCTCCCTGGCGGGAGGAACCCAGTAGCTCGAGGATTGAGATCAATTCCGTACAGCTTGGGGTTGACTACAAGGACCTCGCCAGCGAACAAGCTGCTGACCCTGAGACCCCAGCCTACCGTACAGCCGTCACGTCGCTGAAGTGGAAGGACGTGCCCTTCAGCTCAGGAGGATCAACATTACTGAGCAATGTCAGTACCGGACACCCTAGCCCCCTGGTACCCACCTCCAGACGTCGGCTGGTCTTCAACATCATCCATGGCCTATCCCACCCCTCCGGAAGGACAACAGCCAGACTGCTGACAGAGAAGTTCGTCTGGCACGGCATACTGAAAGACGTGACAGCCTGGGCAAGACAGTGAATGCAGTGTCACGCAAGCAAAGTGGGATGGCACACTAAATCGGGAGTGGGCGAATTCCCCCAGCCAAAGAGACACTTTAGGCACATCCACGTCGACATAGTAGGTCCTCTTCCCCCATCAGGAGCAGCCAGATACCTTCTGACAGTCGTCGACCGCTCCACCAGGTGGCCCGAAGCTACGCCCATGGAAGAAGCCACCTCTAGTGCATGCACGGAAGCCCTCCTCTCCAGCTGGGTCAGTCGGTTCGGTGTCCTAGACGACATAACAACAGACAGGGGACCCGCTTTCCTGTCCAAGCTGTGGACTGCCCTGGCACACCTAATGGGGACCACTCACCACAGCACCACTATCTACAACCCTGCAGCCACCGGAATGGTGGAAAGGTTCCACAGGTCTCTGAAGGCGTCCCTCATGGCTCATTGCTCCTCCGAAAACTGGAAGTACCAGCTGCCCTGGGTCCTCCTCGGGTTGAGGACCAGCCCCAGAGCCAACAATGACCTCAATGGAAAAAGTCTCTACAGGGAGACTCTGGTAGTCCTGGGGGAACTCGTTGCACAGGACAGGGACGACATAGGGATGCAGAGGCTCCGTGACAGGGTTGGAAAGTTCGCCCCCTGCCAAAAAATATTCACCGACGGGACATCCCCCTTCATGCCCCCGGGCTGTCCTCTGCCATCCACGTCTTCATCAGGGACAACGCCATTATGCCCACCCTTGACTAGACCTTACAGAGGACCTTTCCTATGTACTGGAAAGGAACAAGAAGGCATTCCGAATATCTATCCATGGGTGGGAAGACTGGGTGTCAATAGATAATCGCAAACCCGCATTCCTTGAGGAGGGCAATGGAGGCTGACCCCAAGACCTCCCGCAGGAAGCGGCAGCCCCTCAGACAACCCAGGTTGCAGGAAGGGGGCGTGGGCGTCCCTGAAAAACCCAGAAACCAGATAGAAAAGCATCCCAACAAACCACTGAAGAGTACACCGGGTTAGGCAACCACCCTCTCCAGTTGACATCAAGAAAGCGAGGCCCCCTTCGTCACTCCAGCAGATACCTGGTTTAATCAAACGTTGCTTCCGTCTTGGGGGGGGGGAGTATTGTAAAGTCCCCACTCAATGCATTCTCTGTAGAGAACATCCCGTTTTCTGCGGTGCCTTCACATCGACCTAAGGTCGATCAGAATATATATTTATCATCATAATTGTAAACTGTATATATGTTGTCTTTCTAAACAATCATGCTTTATGTACAAGTAACGAGTTATTTATATTATGCGCCAGACATTATTGACCGCTGTTTTCTGTATGAACCTGTCCTGTTTTTGTAAGAAATTAGTTTGACCTCAGGTCACCTGTAAATCTTTGTACCAGCGGTCTCTGCAAACTACGCAGACGTCTGCATCCCGCTTTATAAGCAGCTCGCTTTCATCAAAAAACCAGCAGTACTTGTCTTCCTGCTCATTATTTCGCACCTCTCTCACAGCCCACTACCTTTCCGTCCACTTTTTGTCTTATAAACACCTGTCGAGAATAATAAAAGATCAGTCTTTCACCTCTGACTTTTCTTGAAGCTTCACACTGATGACCCCAGGTCAGGGACAGGTAGCACGGTTTTGGCCCAGCCATTAACGGACTAACTACGGCCACACCCTACCATCAAAGAGCCTTTAGCGGACTAACTACAGCATAAAGTTTAGGCCTCTGATAGCACCCTACCTAGCAGAAACCGTGCCATTAATGGACTAAAAACGGAGTAACCAAAAGGGAATGTTTTGGTACTTCGTTCGACCTCTTGAACAAATCAGCACCATTAATGGACTCAATACGGATCATTTTCCCGCGTTTTGGTGTGTGAGCAGTCAAGATGTCAGAAGTAGAACCTCAATGTGAACCCACGAGCATCGTCTGCACGCCATTCTCACCAACAAAGCCAGACACGGTCAAACTTCCCCCATTCTCATGCCAAAACACAGTATCAGACATATATGCATTTTCGCAAAGCGCTCCCTAAAACGATGCTACAAAATCAGAAGAGAAGTATTCAATAGAATCTCCCCCTGGCTAGACACACAACCAAACAAAAAGTCACATACACAGACTTAAAAAACAAACTGCTGAATTCCTACTCCATGCCCGTGTCCAAGAGAGTGCAGCGTGCATTCGACCTGTTATCCCAGCCCCTCAGAGATGCATCACCCAGGGAAGCCTGGGACCAGCTGCAAGGGTTAGTAACACTCCCAGGTCGCGACAAGAACGGGAGGAAGAGAACAACTGACCTGACAAAAGCAAACTTCCTACGGCGCCTCCTGCAAGAAGTTTGGCGCCAGATAAGGGATGCAGAGAACCTGGACATGGAGGCCTTAGTTGACGAAGCCCAGAAACTATATGAGGCCACCAAGGCCTCGACACACGCCGCCGCCCTGGGAGCCTGCAACCTGTTGGAGGAAGACAGCGATGACGATGGAGACATCAACACCATTTATAAGAAGAGACCGCCATTCAGAGAGCACAAGACATGGCCAAACCTGACGTGGTGTTTCTACCACAGAAAGTTTGGTACCAAAGCCAGAACCTGCAGGCCTCCATGTTCTTTCACAAAAAACGACAAAGGTGGCCACAAATAATAGCTGTGACCACGAAACCCAACTCGCCCCGCCCAGCAGGGTTTTTCATCACAGACGAGATCTCCAAACGCCGCCTGCTGGTTGATACGGGGGCAATGCAGTTGGTTTTCCCGCCATCCAGGGAAGGTTTAGAAAAAATACCTGACTCATTACCCTCCCTCATAGCAGGAAACGGAACTCCCATCCGCACTTATGGCACAACGACCCGGGCTATCTCAATCCTGAGGCGCAGATACCACTGGCCTTTCATCGTAGTGGATGTTAAGTTCCCTCTGCTGGGCATGGATTTCCTAGGGCACCACGGACTCCTAGTCGACGTCGCCAGACAGCGCCTCCTCAACCCAGGGACGTGCCATTCCCATCAGCTTTCCACCGGACCCGGGATGCCCTCCATACACTCCGCAGCCCCCAACAGCTACACGTCCCTCCTCCAGGAATTCCCAGAAGTGTTCAAACCAGAACTAAGCCAGTCACCTGGGGCTTCGGCAAAGCCCGGTATCTTCCACCACATCACCACGACGGGCACACCAACCCATGCCAAGTTCCAACGTCTGTCCCCCCAGAAGTTACAAGACACCACCCACAGTTCTCCAGAAGCAGGGGCCCCGCTCCAACTGCCTCAGCACCTCCATGATTAATGTTGATTTATCCAATAATTACTCCTCTAATTATTGTCTTGGGGGAGGGGGAATATTTGTAAGGGTGACAAATCGCGCCTCTCTTACCTTGTGTTTCTCCTTTTCAGATGTACATTAATCACGTCATGTATTTTACCTGTCTTTATTTCAGATTCTTTGTGTACCTCATCTTATGCATCATTGTGCGGCCTTTCTGCTGATATGTATATCTACCTTTTATATGTCATGTAACAAATGTTGTACACACCACCTCGGCCACTTCCCGCTTTGGCCGATTTCAGGTTTTGGCTGTTTATATATGTATGTATGTATGTATATATATATATATATATATATATATATATATATATATATATATATATACATATTTAAATGTATACATATACATATATATATATATATATATAACTGAATCATAAAATATGGAACGTGATGAATATATAAATAAAGACAAAATCCAAGAAGGATAGAGATATAATGGATAGCTGCAGGGCCTTTATATATATATATATAAAGGACTATAAGTCGAAAGGCCTTGCAGCACTCCATTGCTTCTCTTTATATATATTTGTATATATATATATATATATATATATATATATATATATATATATATATATATATATATATATATATATATATATATATATATATATATATATATATATATATATATATATATATAAGCCATACTGAACAACTAAATTTAAATTACTTCTTGAATTACTCAAAATAATAACTGGCTACGAAATTATACACACTAAAGCACACTTAAACATATTCACAAAAAGTATAAAAAATGTAAACATGGAGACACTTATAAACGGTTACAAGAGAGCACATTAAAAAAGAATAAATGAATTTATATAAGACTTCGAATAAATTGTCAATGCAAATGTTTTACAAACCCCAAACGCTGGAAATAAACTCAGACAATAAGACATATGATGCCACATAAAAAACCACGAGAGGCTGACCTCTCAATGTAAACGACTGAACCTCACTAAGAGACCAAAAGAGGTAAAATAGATCAGAGGTACTACAAATAGCAGCTGAATTGAATATAGAATTTACCCCAAAGGCCAAGCACTGGGACCAAGGAGGTCATCCAGCGCTGAAACGGAAATTGATAGTACAAGTTTGAAAGGTGTAACAGGAGGAAAACCTCGCAGTTGCACTATGAATCAATTGTCAGGAGCGGGTGCAAAGTAAGATGGAGCGAAGAGAATATGAAAGGAGGTACAGTAAATAGAACGAAAGGGGTTGCAGCTAGGGGCCGAAGGCTAGCTGCAAAAAAACTACAATGCAATGCCTACAGTGTACCGCATGAGGTGCACTGGAGGAAAACCTCTGCAGGGGTACAAATGAATGAACTATGGCAGGAACAATGCAAAGTAAGATGGAGCAAATAGTAATGAACTATGGCAGGAACAATGGAACCCCTGCAGGTTGCAAATAGTAATGAACTATGGCAGGAACAATGGAACCCCCTGCGGGGTACAAATAGTAATGAACTATGGCAGGAACAATGGAACCCCCTGCGGGGTACAAATAGTAATGAACTATGGCAGGAACAATGGAACAGAGGCAGTTTGCGTGTTTAACGAGAGAACATGTAATTTGATATATAGAGATTCAAATATTAGAGGTTTCGTAATTAATGAGTTTTGCACTTGGTGGCATGATTTTTAGCAAACTGGACAGCTCTGGATTTGACATCCAACCCCCTGAGTTGGCTCTGACCCTGAGAAGCCGCATGCCTGGTAGATCCGACATGTCCCCATATTACATCTGGGACTGGTATATTCATAAACAACACTAGACGACATCAAAAGGCAGAGAGTTCCTTAAACCTGAGAAGTGAGCCGATAAGTAAGAATGTTCACTGGTCTTGGGTCCAATTTTCATAGCCTCTCCTCTTCTAATTTTAAACTAAACTATGTCCAGACTCTTATATACATCGTGCTTTAACCCTCATTTCTAGTTGGACCTTATTTCATCAAGAAATCCCTTTCTTACACCATTAATTCAATAACAATTGCTTTCAGAAAAAACTCTCAACAGAATTTTCATCAAACTGCTTAACAAATTATGCAACCCTACAGTGAACTTTTATGCCCCGAAAATCTCTATATACGCCACTTTTCCCTTTTTACCTGATGACAGATTTAGATTGGATTTCATTAGGGTCATTCAAATTACTCTGGAGTCACTGACATAACGCTCATACCAAAATATCAAGAAACGATCGGCTTGCTCTTCAGGTTTGAGGATCGGCTCTGCCCTTGATGTCGTCGGGTGTTGTTTATAAATATACCTGCCTCAGATGTAACTGGGAATGTATGTTGGATTTACCAAGCGGCTTCTCGGGGTCAGAGCCCTACTCCCCTTGGGGGATGAATACAGAACTGGCTGTCGACTTTCCAATCCAGAGTTATCCTGCTCAAGAAATCGTGCCACCAAGTGCAAAACTTATGTAAATTACGATGATTTTCAAGTTATTGGCCAAGCACAAAACCAACAAAAACTTCTAATACTTGAATCCCTAAATATCGAACTAGCGATCCCTCGTTAAAACAGTCAAAATGCCTCTACTCCATTGTTCCTGCCATAGCTCTTTACTACTTGTACCTCTGATCTAATTTTTGTGTTTATCCTTTTTTGTTCTGTTATTGTGGTTCTGCCGTTTGTATTGTACGGTTAGCCTATGAGTTTTTTTATGTGGCATTATATAAATGTGATATTGCCTGGGTTTATTTTCAAATTTTTGGATTTTAAAAACATCTTTGCTGATATAATTTATTAGGAGCGTTTTACGATTTTATGTATTCTTTTTTTATGTGAGCTCTTTTAACCGTACATTTAACTTGATTTTATATTTTGTGAAAATGCATATGTGTGATGTAGTGTATATTATTTTGAAGTGTTTACACACACACACACATATATATATATATATATATATATATATATATATATATATATATATATATATATATCACACATAACCACAGGTGAAAAATAAGAAATTCTTTTATTAAAAAGTGAAAAATATTCATATATATAATTCTTATAATCTGTTAATACTTATAATATATCATAATATATTTAAATAAATAAAATGAGTGATTAAAGTATATTCACTACATTACAATTTTTACTATTCATCTAAATACGAGATTAGGACCATTGCCGTATTTTCATCCTTTTTTGGGTCTGCATCAAAATTTATCTTTAAAACCCTTAACATATCACTTGTTTTCAGTTTTCAACATTTATTCAATAAGTCAAAAAGCCAAATCAACACATTTTTAACTAAGGGACAGAAATGTAACCATATGCATATTAGTTTCTATGCATCCACAGAAGCATTTTTCATCTTTTATTTTCATTATAGCTGATGTATCACTCGTACTCAACACTTCGTGTACATATTTCAACAAAATTTCCCTACTATTATTTTCTATATGATTATTATTTACATGCCTACAAATTACTTCCCAATTAAATAAGGGGGTTATATAATCAGAGAGAGAGAGAGAGAGAGAGAGAGAGAGAGAGAGAGAGAGAGAGAGAGAGAGAGAGAGAATTTTGGCAAACTGGCAATTCAATCCACCATTATTTCCGCATCTCCCTCTTCCACGAAAACAGCATTCACGACAAAAGACCAGGAAAATCACTGGATTAGAAATGCGCTGTCAGTTACGTCGTGCAACTGGAAACACATTTCGTCTCTCCAGATGACAAATCTCCGAAGAGTCTGCCTGAAAGCAACGTTTCCACTGACGTTTCATGCGTTTTGATATGCGTTGGCATTTCGAACCCAGCACACTGTCAATCAAAACGAGAATAATAAAATAAGACGCGAGTAAATGAATGATAACTTTGAGTGATGTGCGAGGTCCCGGGAAAGCTTGAAGGAGAGGTGATTATTATTCACTTGGCTTAAAGATCCAGCTGTGAAAACTTATGGACGTAATTACATGGGACGATGATTGAGGCATATCTCGCTCACGATTAAACCAACGACAGTTATGACCTTTATACTAATTGCAATGACGATAAATTTCGATAAAGGGAAAGTTACGGACAAAGAGGCCACTTTAATAAGACTCGGGACCTATCTTGCAAAGATGAGACTTTATGAAAGATTAACTACGATTAACTAAGTTAAATATCCCTTTAATTTAACCAGACCACTGAGCTGATTAACAGCTCTCCTAGGGCTGGCTCGAAGGATTAGATTTATTTTACGTGGCTAAGAACCAATTGGTTACCTAGCAACGGGACCTACAGCTTATTGTGGAATCCGAACCACGTTATAACGAGAAATGAATTTCTATCACCAGAAATAGACCACCAATTATTATCCATTTGCCGTTTAACGAACCGTTAAGAACTATGAGAGTAATTACAAAGATATAAATTTCTTAGATCATTTAAAATAATGAAGCCTTTTCTATTTAATTTGTATGGTCGATTTGAAAGGCGTAAAGAAAGGAATCGCTCCACACACCAACTATGTCATAATTCCTTCGTGTGCAAAATATAGAAGTGGTTTGCTGGATTGCTATATACTTTCCTAGAAACCTTCTCACGCACCTGTGTGAAATATGTGTATGGTTTCATTTAAAAAAATTAAACTAAACATCCCAGCGAACATGAAAACTTATTCGCGCAAGGAAGGAATCACCATTCACCAAACTCCCCATTAATGATGTGTTATCTTTCTAAGCCGGAAATTAAAGCAATGTGACAATCATTTCCCACTTGGCCTTTAGTCGGAATATATCGAAACAAATCATGTCATCTATAAAACAGATGAGGCGATCTCAATCCATTTCTTCAGTAGATTCACTGCACGAGTTCCTCAAGTTAAATTTAAAAGCTGAATGTAAAATGATTATAAGATTATATATATATATATATATATATATATATATATATATATATATATATATATATATATATATATATATATATATACTATATATAATATACATATATGTATATATATATGTGTGTAATGTTATGCACTTTTTACATTAAGTTTTTAAATTTAACTTTAGGAACTCGTGTAATGAGTCTAACCTGATCCTTTGCAGAAAAGATTGCAGCAACCATAACCTGTACTGAAAAGTCATAAAAACTTAGTAATTGGATGCAAGAAACTGGGGATAATGGCTTCTTATATACAGTAAAATCAATATTGTGTATATATCATATTGTGATTGCTTTCATTATCATATATATATATATATATATATATATATATATATATATATATATATATATATATATATATATATATATATATATATATATATATATATATATATATATACATATATATATATATATATATATATATATATATATATATATATATATATATATATATATATATATACTGATAATGAAAGTAATCACAATATGATTTTACTAAATATAAGAAGTCATTATCCCCAGTTTCTTGCATCCAATTACTAAGTTTTTATGATTTTTCAGTACAGATTATGGTTGCTGCAATCTTTTCCGCAAACGATCAGGTTAGGTTCATATAGGTATGTTTAAAAAAGGACGACAAAAACCATCCACGTGACCAAACTAATTTCCCGGTATATAATGATGGGCAAAAACAAAGAACAGAGCGAATCAAACACACTACAGACACCTTACAAACAACAATCAAGAAATCTTTATTTCCGAAAAGACACTCCTGGTTGCAAAAGGCACCAAACTGACGAATGACCATCTCAGATCCGATTACACATTTTTCACAATCCAAAATTCATCCCAAGTTCCCAAAATTTATACATTTTTAGAGGAGAAATACTCTGATTTCTGGGTTATATAATTGATGTGAATATAGAAATTAGGCCAAAGGCCAAGCACTGGGATCAATGAGGTCATTCAGCACTGAAGCGAAAATTGACAGTAAAAGTCTGAAAGATGTAATAGGAGGAAAACCAACGCCGCTGAACTATGAATCAGTTGTTAGGAGAGGGTGGAAAGTAAGATGGAAGAAAGAGAATATGAAAGGAGGTACAGTAAAAGGAACGAAAGGGGTTGCAGCTAGGGGCCGAAGGCACGCTGCAAAAAAACCTTAAGTAACGCCTACAGTGCACTGCATGAGGTGCATTGACGGCACTAGCACCCTACGGAGATCCTTTTATTAATATTTATATCCTGTTATTCTCTAAGTATGGCGTGTTATCTAATTGCTCATTTTAAGGTTACTCAGAAAAAAAGTTGTCTTGCTTCATTGAGTAGCTTTCGTGCGGGTAGGATGTGTCTGTGAAGTGCTCTGTGAAAAGTGCCTGACTTGCGCGATGTTCAAATTGAACATAAGGAAGAGGAAGGAAAAAGAGAAAATAAACTGTAGAAATTAAATCAAGTAAAGGGAAGATCAAACTATCATACTAACATTATCTCATAATTATCGAAGCAGCAAGTAAAGATGGAACACTAAATAAAATACTAGAGAAGGATGAGTCAACCCAAATCGAGAGTGAGTCAGCAACCTGGGGAAGTTGATGAGGAAGGAACCTGCTGTGAAATGTGTGACGTATGGTTCCATTATGAGTGTTCGAGCATCGAGTCATATACAAACCCATACTTCGTAGCGATAACATATTGTATATAAGTAATAATTGCAAGAAGCCTGAACAAAGAGCACACAAAAAACTCATTGAAGATGAACTTGAATAAAAGAAAACACAGATATTAACAAAGTTGATTCAGGATTCGGCTCAAAAGACTAGTGACGTAATGATCAACATAGATGGAATCCAAAACAAAATTGATAATGTTGATAAGGATGTAAAGACCATGACAAACATGGGCAAAACTTATGCTGAATCACTAGACAAAAAAAGTGCTTCTGATCAGATCTACAAACGAAGAGAGCACAGCGGCTAATGAAAAGCGACAAATTATAAGTAAAATAACGGCGCCAGTTGAACAGGTTAAAACAACAAGAGATGGACACTTATTGGTAGGATTTCCAGACAGGAAAAACTTAGAAAAGGCAAAAATGGAGATTCAGAATATCAACAATATACAGTAAATGAGAAGGGTAAACTTAAACCAAAAATAAAAGTAGTCTATGTCCCGAAGGATGAAGATGACATTGTCGATAGCATTGTAAAGAAAAATCCATGGATAGGTAGCCTTATTTCTGAAAATGACGACCTGAAAATTGTAAAGGAAATGATAACCAAAGATGACAAATATAAACACTATATCATCAAATGCACACCACAAATACGAAAGGCTATCTATGATAGAGGTGACAAATTGTGTACAATGTATAGCTGTTGCAAAGTATTCGACTGTTACATGGCCTATCAATGCTATAAATGTCAGGATTTTGGTCCCAGCGCAGCAAATTGTAGAAGTGACCAAGCTTGCCCAAGATGTGGTGAAAATCACAAATCAAATGAATGTGCTAGCAACATCTTCAAGTGTAAAAACTGTGTAAAGAAAGGTCATAGTGATACTAAACATAAAACATATGATGGCAATAAGTGCACAGTATATAAAGAATATGTGTCAAAGGTGAAAAATAATACGGATCATGGCTTTGACTAATAATCTTCTATTCAATTAAATAAGAAGAAAGCAAATTAAAAAAAAAAAAAAAGACTCTTCTATCCTGCAGGAGCTACGATACTAACGAGAGAACACTGACAAAAAATTATAAAATATAAACACCTTATTTTGAAAACGGGCCCGCCAGAGAGGGAATTACCCCTGTGGAGGGCTGTACATAAAACCAAACAAAGTGAAACATTATGATTGCTATCCATTCATATCTTGGATTGAATTTTTGACCCCTTTTCAGCTGCAGACCGACCGGACACTGGGTTTCTTTTAGGCTTACAACGGATCAGAGAACTAGTACCACTTTTGTAATTGTATTACTGATACCTGTGCCTGATAGTCTGGTTTTAAGAGATGGCGCACTCTGTGGTGAAAGTTCAGCATTCGTTATATAATTTTGCTGCGTGTAAAAAAAAACGTTTACGAATAAGATATATTTATTTTCTATAATAGAACTGAGTCAATGACGTCAAATTCTCTTAAGTCAAGAAGTTGCCACCAAAATGTTCCATCTTTCCACCGTGTAAATGATGTTTGATATATGCTTTCTTCTTCCACATATCAAACATTAAATTACGAAAAATAAAAACAATGTTTGCCAGTCTATTCCATATCATTATGGGAATACTGAAGGCTAATTGCTCTTACACTCCTCTAGCATCCGTGCTGAAGTATTAACAATGAACTTCCATTAGTGCTCTGAAAGATTCTTAATCGCTGTCATTACTGGCTTTGACGTATCATGAATTCGCATAACGAAAAACTATTGATCACCGAGAATGGGAGGAGCTAATGACGGAGTAAAAGCTCTATCCACTGGACGGACGGAGTCGTGTTTTAAACTTAGTTCCCAACTGGTTCCCTTCATGCTTGCAACACAGAGGTCGTCTTCCGGCGCAGTCTTCTCATGAAAGGTAAAATAATTTCATTCGTTTCCCTAACTGAAGGCTTAGAAAAATGCTGCAATTCTACAGTGATCTCTTCATTTTAATTTGATTTATACACGTCTTGGCTATTTTCTCGAGGGATGAATAACACTAATGCTCTCAAGATTTCAGTCCTTATTCCACAGTTTATGAGTGACGGATACCGACTGTCTGATTATGCAAGTTTTTTTCTTTCAGGATATTAAATGAATTTTGTGAGTTTAATAATCAGACGTAACCGTTCCATGTTAAAAACAGTTTAGCGCTTTTATATCTGGTTATTAAGTGCACAAAATACTCTACCATTACTTCTAATTTCAAGGACCCATAACTGGTTTGGTATGCTTCCGTTCACAGACTAATTCTGGCAAATTTCTGACTGCTGCTCAGGACACGGAGTGGGTGCTCGACAGACAAGCATCCAACCCCCTTACTTATTTCTGAATGGTTTTTGAGATTTTTATTTTCATTTTTTCTGGCCACCTTCCTTGAATTCTTCGACCAGGAATCAGGCATGACCGCGCTTTTCTTAATATTGCTAGAAAGTTTCCTTTGTCCAAGTGATGCGCATTTTGGTGTCTAAAAATAAAAAAAAATACTAACCGTTGCGATTACTATGAATTACTTAGAATACCCTCACTTACATCATTTTTCAAAGAACTGTTTCATATTATGTAAATTTTGATTGTTTTGAGCATAAAAATAACCCAGACTGGGCTCGATTATCAAAATATCCAAAAATGCTGGATAGATGGCGTCTCATGCTTAGTATCTAATCACCCTTTACCAAAAATAAGTTGAAAGAGGT
This sequence comes from Macrobrachium rosenbergii, assembly GCF_040412425.1. Taxonomy (NCBI): domain Eukaryota; kingdom Metazoa; phylum Arthropoda; class Malacostraca; order Decapoda; family Palaemonidae; genus Macrobrachium; species Macrobrachium rosenbergii. The sequence continues at coordinate 42,361,548 of NC_089794.1, forward strand.
CATGTTTTTTTTTGGCTCGGTTTGTTTCTCTTGGTTAGGATGTTACCTAATTTGAGGTCATGTTTTTTGGTTCGGTTTGTTTCTGCTGGTTAGGATATTTACATAATGTTTTTGTGGACTTCGCGCGTGGTTTTACCAGAGGACCACGTGACCAGAAATACGGGGATAAGATTCACGGAGCGATCAAGATCTGGATTTAGGGCGTCTTTTTGGCGGGGTCGGGGAGGTTTGTGATCTGTAAACGGTTATAGCTTCAGCCATGCTTTGAGACTACGAATTGTATGCAAGGAATAATAATAATAATAATAATAATAATAATAATAATAATAATAATTATTAATAATAATAATAATAATAATAATTTACTGCGTTTAAAACAAGCGCAAAAAATTAACACCGGAAACAAAAGCAAATAATCATCCACAACAGGTAAAAATATATTGTAATTAACATTATGTGCTGCATCGTTTAAGTCCATATTATTTTTGTTCTGTTTACTGTGGCTAATTACTTTCATCAGGTTCTATTATACGCATTTTTTCTCGTTGTAGGTTATAATAATTCCTGAGATGTTATCTGTAATTTTATCAAAATATTTTTTTAACTAATTTGTAGACAAAAGATGTGAATGCTCATCAAATATCACAACGATATTAACAATAATACGTATGTCACATTCCATGGCACCATCGGTATTTTGTTCAAACGTTTTATATCAAGATTCAACATAATTCATACATACATATATATATATATATATATATACCTATATATATATATAAATAAGGTGTCCATAATCTATTTGGAATTTATATATATATTACAAAAGCAAATGAACACACAAATATCCATAAGGTCTCTTTATAATTTAAAAATATACAAAATGAATGAACAGGCAGATATCGGAAGTTTTTACAAAATGAGTCAGATATTAATTTTTGCACCTCTATACACCTCACCATTAGTCGCATGAAGCACATCAAGACTGTACTCGATTTCTTGCCATGTTCGCTATAGCATAACCTCATTAACGGTGGCAATGGTATCAGTGATCTTTTGCTTAAGATCAGTCATGTTCCATATCTTTGTTCAATTCAAGATATCTTTAATTTAACCCCATAGAAAGAAGTCCAGGGGAGTAATATATGGTGAACGAAGTGGCAAGGGAACTGGGCCATCCCTTCCAATCCACCGGTCTGGAAATATCTGATTTAGGAACCCTCGAACATGCAGTCCCAATGTGGTGGTGCACCATCACCACATTGGGACTGCATGGTGCACCACCATGTTAACCATCACATTGGGACTGCATGTTCGTGGGTTCCCAAATCAGATAGGCTATTTCCAGACCGGTGGATGTTTGCATGTTAACTGCAAACTCTTTTCATCTTGGTTTATCATTTGGCTTGAGTGCCTGTATGAGTTGCTCTTTGTAACCGTACATCCGCAAGTTCTTGTATAGGATTTTGTACACTACTGAATGTGGTAGCTGTAAGTGTCTGGCAGCAGTCCGGATGGACTTTGTAGGAGAACGATCAAAGGCTTGTCTTACACGATCGATGTTTTCCTCAGATGTTCTTGGTCGTCCACTACTCCCTTTATCCAACATTATCCCTGTCTCCATAAATTTCTTGTGCTGTACACGAATTGACGGACGCGACGGTGGATCTCTTCCATACTTAGTTCTGTAGTTTCGTTGAGTCTGCGTATCCAATTTTGTTTCAATTAACCATGACACATATTGCGCCTTTTCTTGAGGAGTAGCCATTTTTTTAGGGGTTCACTTAACGGTACCTCTCTCATCAACAGGGTACCAGAAATACACAAATGCAATGGGATTAAAAACTCTGATAACTGCTGAGCACACATAGAACAACTCTGATTAAGATATCTCATCAATGGCTTTTGTAGTATATTTTTTAAATTGTAAAGAGACTTTATGGACACCCTGTTATATATAACTATATATATATATATATATATATATATATATATATATATATATATATATATATATATATATATATATATATATATATATATATACATATATATAAATACATATATATAAATTCTCTTTATTTCGTTTCGTAATATCAGGGCTGTTAAAAATGACATAAAACTCCTTGTAAAATAGTAAAACCAAAACTAAAAATGAAAAAAATTCAATTATTTTTACAGAATTTTAAAAATAAATAAAATTAAAATTAAATGTAACAGAATGCGTTAAAAATAAAAACAACACAAATGAGGAAAAATACCGAGGGGAGGAGGACAGCTGTGAGTTGAATGACAGAACAAGCAATTTGATCAAAAGTGATTCCAGAATAGGAAGTTCTTGAGGGTTCGTTGTATGGCCTGTAATACAAAAATCTTTACTGTCAAAGATTTTTTCTATAAATCTTTTGTTCTGTAGCTCTGTTTACTGCTATTTTTATTTTACTGTATTTTCTGTTTTCTAAATTTGGTCAAACTAATTTTGTTTTTATTTTGGTTTTACAATGTAATTAAATGGATAATTAAGAAACGTTGGAAGAAGGGTAGTTTGTATATGTGTGTCCTCTTCCCTTTGTGATGCTTTTAAATATGGATCGAGTCCTGGCTCCTTCCACTGAGCTGAACAGTATATATATATATATATATATATATATATATATATATATATATATATATATATATATATATATATATATATATATATATATATATATATAATATATATTCAACACACAATCACGTGTGGAACAGAAATAAATTTCTGACTCACATCAGGATCAGAACCCAGGTCTTTCAATTGAAAGACCTGGGTTCGATCCTCATTTGAGTCAGAAATTAATATATATATATATATATATATATATATATATATATATATATATATATATATATATATATATACACACACACATATATATATATATATGTATACTGTAGTTATACATAAACGACTGGCAGATCTATTATCACCTTCTTACGAACCTTCTCATCTTCCCCGTAAAACATGCAGAGGATTTGACACAAAAATGTAATAGCTTAAACATGCCCTTAACTTCAAAATCCCCAGTTTAGACGTAGAAACATTATTTACTGAAGCCCAAATCGCCGACTTTTTGTCTTTTCTAATGAAGAGGTTACAGCCATTTGAAGAACATTTTAGTTTTTTGTAAAAGAAAACTACTGAGCAGGGGCGTCATTTCAGATTTTTGATGGGAGGGGGAGGCAAAGGCGGTTTGGCGAGCGAAGCGAGCCTAATCACCTGTTTTTTTTTTGAGCTATCTTATGTGCCTTTGGAAGCACATAAAATAGATTGATAGATATAAAGATATAACTTAATGTGATGACACATTTGAATTTCGGTAGGAATAATGGAAAACCAGCTGCTGTTACTCCTTGGGGCTTGGTGGGGTAAGTTGAGGCTGGGGGCATCTCGTGTCTTGGAGGGGCAGTTGCCCCCCCAAGCCCCCTAAATGACGCACCTGCTACTGAGGTGGCTTTGTCTGTCTGTCCGCACTTTTTCTGGCTGCCCTCAGATCTTAAAAACTACGAATGCTAGAGGGCTGCAAATTGGTATGTTGATGATCCACCCTCCAATCATCACACATACCAAATTTCAGCCCTCTAACATCAGTAGTTTTTATTTTATTTTTGGTTAAAGTCAGCCACGATCGTGCGTCTGGCACCGCTGTAGGTGCCAATAACACAGGACACCACCAGGCTGTGGCTGAAAGTTTCCTGGGTCGCAGCTGAGGGTTTCATGGGCCGCGGGTGAAAGTTTCATAAAGCATTATACGCTATCCAGAAAACTCGATTGCGTCGAAGAAACTTCGGGGAATTTTTTACTTGTTTCTCTTCGAATTGACAAAACACTAAAACTAATTTAACAGTTGTGTAACTAACAGTGTTTTTTCTTTTAAGGGCAACTTTTATATACAAAAAAAAAAACCCACTGCAGTACATGCAGCTCCCTGTCTCCCTTTCTAGCGAACCTTGAAATGGAATATTTTGAAACCAACATTTTGTCGTCTATCACACGCCGTCTATAAGATCTGGCTCAGGTGCGTAGATGATATCTTTATATTCTGGGACAATAGCTGGGGAGATTTCAATAAATCTTTTAAAGGACTAAATTCTCTAATCCGCACCATTATATTTAAAACAGAATGGAATTGGAGTATAAAATTTAGGCCAAAGGCAGAACGGGGAAAGGATGGTAAATCGCCTTTCCTATACGCACTAACCTTTGGAGAGAATAAATACGCCTTCACAGTATATAGGAAGCCTACTTTCACAGTTTCTTATATTGACTTCCAAAGATATTATGGTCTCCGTAAACATCATGCTATATAACGTTGACGTTCGCATGGGTATCTAGAGAAATAATTCGATGTGATCCGTCAACATGTACCGCAACTACTCTACCCACCATACATTATCGAAAAGGCCATTAAGAATGCGAACTAAATATACTACAGAGGTCCGACAAATAACAAAATATATTTTAACGACAAAATAATCTTCCTCGCATCGAGAACATCAAGAAAGCAACTGAACACCTCTAAAATATTAATCGGTTCATTTCTCGTTACCCCAGATCCATCGAGTTCACTCATTATCGTATACTTACATAAAAAAGAAGCAAAAGCCGGTGTTTATAGAATTCCATAAAGTAGCCGTAATGAGACTTACGATGGAGAGACAGCAGATCCATCTTGCAAGGATTAATAGAGCACAAAAGTTAAGTGCGATAAGCTTCAGAGTCCGGGGACTTTCGTACATATTGGGGGTACAGGGCCACACCATGAGTTGGAGTGGGACCGAGCTGATTTTCAAAAGTAGCTGCCCTACAAAAAGAAGATTCTGGAATTTGCCATCATCAGTCAAACCAACAATATGAACCTGTCAGGAGGATATGTGGTAATGAGAGGTGGAGAAGAGACTGTGGGCAGGGGCCCACGGAGACAGAGAGAGAGAGAGAGAGAGAGAGAGAGAGAATGTGTGTGTGTGTGTGTGTGTGTGTGTGTGTGTGTGTGTGTGTGTGTGTGTGTGTGTGTGTGTGTGCAGACACGAGAGGAAAGAAAATGGTTTTAGAGGTGATGTGAGGGCATGGAAATCGGATTTCACCGACGAGATAATATTTAGACTTCTTCTCAAGAAGGTATTCTGCGGATATGCTCGTATATACACATTATTTATATATATACATACATATGTATATTTATATATATACATACATATGTATGTATATATATACATATATATATATATATATATATATATATATATATATATATATATATATATATATATATATATATATATATATTCATCCAATCCCACAATTCTCCCGCGGCATATAAACATAAGCTCTCGCAGGAACAGTGAAAGGAGAGAGAGTAGACCAGCGTTGTCTTTATTTCAAGGCCTGTTCACATTAACAGAAAGGAGAAAAGTGCAATACTGTAACATTTTATTCGTCCGGTAAAAAATACATACTTAAACAAGCGTCAAGATCAACTATCTAATTGCTAGCATCTACAAAAGTAGGTATTACATCAAACAGCCACGGTTATGTAGAGTAATTACTATATTGTCATAAGAGGGAAAAGCTCTTTTAACTGTTGGTTCTTTAAATATCTTATTTTTCATAACAATATCAGCCTTATAAAATCCACGACTGAAGTTCTTATTAATAATTTTATCAATAAAACATGATTTTATTATTAATTCAATAATAATAATAAAACAGGGTGTCGCATCTTTTTTCCGGTTTACTAAGTGGCCTTCGTCTCTCACATGAATAAAAATGCCACTAGATTCGTTACCAGTTCGTACATTACAACGATGCAACGATGCTGATAATTTTCCCAGTCTGTCCCAAATCCTGGTTTGTTCTTTGGGTTTGTTCTATTAAAAGGTTCTGATACAATTGTCATATTTAAAAAAAAAACGTCCATGTTAAATTCTTTCAATAATTTAGGGAGATGACAAAGTTCATTGTAATATGGTAAACATAAAATATTCTCAGTTTTAAACTCCTTCCTAACCGCTGAACCATAAAAACACTTCTTTGCCTTCCTTATTGCAGCGTCTAAAAAATAAATTGGGTAACATACCTTTTTACCAAGAGCATAGATATTTAAAATTTCTTCTTCCAAATACTCTGGACGACATATTTTCAGGCTCTAAGGAACATACTATTATATACCTGCACATATAATTAGCAGACTATTTTCTTCTTCTATTCTGAATGTTATGGAAGGAACAGGACTATTCAAACGTTCAAAAAATACCAAAGGGTTTTCATTTAATGGCCACCGTAAACAAACCTCACTCAGAACAAAGGATATCTACATATACTAGGCAATATTCTACTTTCGAAAAATTCCATGCACAAAATAGAAAACACAGGAGACAGGGGATTCCCCATAGCCATACCAAATATTTGTTTAAAATATCTGTCATCTACTGTAAAATAGTTGTCCACAATACAAAGTGAAATAAGTTCAATGCATGTGTCAATATTAAAAGGCAAACGAATATAAAGTTTTTCACGCAAAAATACAAATAAATCTGATATGGGATCCTTTGTAAACAAAGAATTCAGGTCAAAACTGTTGAGTATGAAATTAGAGCCTTAACTCCTCAGTTTTTCAGTTAATTCAAAATTATTTTTTATGTGTGAAGACGAACTTGTCCCTAACGATGGAGATAAAATTGAAGCTAACCATTTGGACAAACTATAGCACACTGACCCCACGGAGCTTATGATTGGCCTCAGCGGTTTCTCAGTCTTGTGTATTTTTACTAGGCCATATAAATATTGGAGACTTCGGTTGATCTTGCTAAATCTTTTTATCATGTCTGGATGGCCCTTAGCAGTTTATGTTGGGTCACTTGGAACTTCGTAATATGTATTTTCATCACAGAGTAAATTATTAATCTTCTCAATGTAAACTCGTTTTATTAAGAATAATAATAGCATTTGACTTGTCTGCCTTTATGTGGATGTTCTCGTTATTTCTTAATCTGCTAAGTGCTAGACGATATCTCTTAGGTATGGTATGGCAATTAGTACTTCATCACTTCTTTTCTACACGAATGAAAGAGTTAGAGGAATGGCATAAAATTCATTTCTCGTATAATGTGGTTCTTCATCACCGTTGCTTTTGGTTCTTAGCCACGTAATATAAGAATGCTATTGTTAATCAGCTCAGTGGTCTGAAAACTAAGGTATACAGAATTGACTTGTTTATTATATATATACATATATGTGTGTGTGTATGTATGAGATATATAATATATATATATATATATATATATATATATATATATATATATATATATATATATATATATATATATATATATATATATACATACATACACACAAACCACATGGATAACTGAAGCACAAGGCACAAAGCCTGAAACATGATGGCAGAAGTTGACATTCTACTGTATATGGCGGGGTGACAGTGCAAACATGCACACAGTTGTAAAAAATATTAGCACCTGATAAGAGAAGGAGCACAAATCCCGTACTACTAAGACCAGACGAACTACCTTCTTTAAAATCTATATACTTCGCATACTTCTTTCTAAGCAAATGGTTCTACTTCATATGTTCTGGGCTGTAATTCAGATTCTTGCAAATATTTTTTTTTATAAAACTGTATTGTTTCATTGTAACACATGAAAATAAATCAACTTTTTAGAAGCAGTCCAACTGATGGCATGATTTTTATCACTGTGAAAAAAAGGTGCACTATGATTCAGTGCATTTCTCATGCAGTTTAATGCTGTTTTATTTTCCTTTCAAATGATTTTCTTTGACCAATACAAAAATTCTCATAGTACTCATCCAAGTTGGTCTGGGTCTTCCAATTATTCTGGCACCCACAGGAGCTCATCTGACACTATCACATACTATTCTCCGTGGGAGAATGCTAAGATCATATCCAAGCCATATGGAGCTTTTCCTTTATGGTACCTTGTCTGGTTGCTATCTGTCTCCAAACATTCGTCTTACATCTATATTTTCCAACTGGCAAAAACTCTTGTCGAGGCATATTTTCATTACCATACTATGGTTCATAGCAATATAGCGCAAGAGACTACAGAAAACTAACTCATAACCTTATTTTCATATGCGGTTTCAGTCTTTTTATATCCAAATATTATTCTGCTTGACCATTATTTGATTTTCTACTTCAGTCTTTCCCTAACTCCATTTCAAGAGCACCAGTATTGGATATCACTGTCCCTAAATATTTAAAAGCCTCCACCTCATTACTCGTGTAACCATACAATTATTTCTATCGGTTTCTGCATACTCTGTCCTCGCTATTTCAGGTTTACTCAGGGTTATCTGAAGTCCCATCTCCCTAGGTGTACAATGCTTTATGCTAGTAAGCTTTGTAAATTTTATAGTGTTTTCCTGATCAAGACAGCATCATCTGCATATTTTAAGTCTTAAGTTTCAGTCATTACTCCTATATAAACTTTCTCTTTCATGTCCAATGCAAATTCACTTGACAAGGTTCAACCTACATTAACTTTGTATCTGGTGCTATGTTCATAACCAGTTATAATTAGTTTTACTTATTTAAGGGGAATACCACAGTTATGTCAGAGCTGCCATAATATTGGTCTATGTGTGCTGCTAATTGCAGGATAAACCCAGAAGTACCTTTTGGAAGAAAGGCTGTACGTATCAAAAGGTTAAAAATTTAATGGAGAAAATTCCTGGGCCTGAAACAGTTACCAGCAAAAAAAAAAAAAAAAAAAAATCCTGGTCTTATTGGTATCAACCAAGCAACATGGCAGAAGATGGGCCGGCTAAGAATGCACATACAGTTATAAAAACTTTTTCATCAACATTTTATACATTTTGAGATTTTTCCGCAATTTCTCTAACTGAATGAATTTCTCTAGAGGCTTTTTATCCACAGGTACTCCAGCACCTCTGATGAAGAAATGCATCTCTACTTGTTCACTCTTCTGAGCGCAGTAGTCCAAGTAACAAGTCAGCAACCCTTCCAAAGACATTTCTCTCAAGTGCCTCCGCTACCTTCCAGTTATTTTCAACCTAATTTTCTGAACATGGATGAACTAAATTTTACTAACCATGACACGTTTCAAGAAATGTTTATCCAAAGGCTCGTGGAAGTCTTCAATGGACCACTAAATGGAAAATCCATTGTTCTTGTTTTGGATGCTACGGCAGACCAGCATTTCAATGTTAACCAACTTCTGTCAAGAGTCCCAACATCCTTTATCCTACTAAGAGAGCACGAAGACCATCAGCAGGATATTTTATACATCAAGTCTCTTTACCCGAGACCAGTTGGGGAAGAAATTATAGATTTCACAGACAGCTGGTCCTTGCAAGAAGATTTTAGTAATGAAACAAAGGACTCTCTCCAGCAAGTCATCCATACTGAAGATATCTGGCTGGAAATATTGTTAACAGGTTTGTTATCTAGTCACAAATCTTGAAAATCATTTGCATAAACATATTCAAATCTCTTGATAGATGTAATACAAAATGAGTTTCGAGCACAATAATGTCATTTAGCATGGGTGAAAAATCACAATGGTTATCTGCATGCAAATGATCTTCACTGGGACTGCTTTTGAAAACACACGTAGATGTAACACAATTTAGGCAATGACGCACCCTGGAACTGGGGAAACCCAGTTTCATTCCGTAGACAACACAGTAGCGATACATGATTTCCTCTACGTGCAGGAAAGAACTTTCACTCCTAAAAATTCGATGTAAAACAATTCTTGCCTATCTTGAAAATGAGACACGCGAAAAAAAGGTTTAGATATAAAGGCATCCATTCATCAACTGGAAAAATTAGCAAGATCAAGTTAAAAATACGCCTTAGGCCACAATGTTCAGACTTTATGTTTGTGTACAGTCTGATCAGGATGTCAGGTCTTTAAACAAAATCTTCCCCTGATAAACTAAGGAAAATAGCTTGTAGAATATCCTCCTATAAAAACTCAAAGAATCACAGTGTGTGGAAAATAATCAAAGTTAATGTGCATGAAAAAGGCAGACCCAGGCAGAAGATATTTAGCAAGAATATTTACTGTAGATGACACAGAAATGGGACGAATATGAAAATTATTAGATTTGTGGTTGCAATGTTCGGGAGAAGCAAGTAACAATATAAAAAGAGATTCATTATCCAGGAGTTCAGATGCCTATGAATTAAACATCTAAAGTACAAACAGGGACATAAATTATAGAAAGAAGTTTTTAGAATTCAGAAGAGAGATCAAAGTATTAAAACTTTTTCTAGCTAATAGTAAGCTTTGATACCCAGCAGGCTTTAAGTGAAGTCTTGGAAAAAGAATGGCAGAGATGACACCCCAACATATCAGTAGACTGGAAATAATACACCAAGTGAGATCTTGGGCAAGCTCAAACTAATGATTGTCGATTTAATTCTCTCACCATACGGTTGCTAATTATTCCCCATCAGAATCAACTCCAACATTATTTAGCAAATTTTATACTAATCAATGTCAGTCCCCAAATTTATCTTAGCCTCAAAGTTACAGACACTCAGATGGGCAAAATCTATACACATCTAGAGGAATAATACAGAGGGGCTTCCTAGTGAAGTGAATGCACCTTTAAAAAGCGAAGTAGCAATTGGAATAAAACACTGTAGAGCTATGCTCTTAAGTGATGCAACATGATTGCATAGGGTTTCGTTCAAATTCACGAACTGGCAACTCACATGCTCCATATTAATCATTTATTTCAATGCGAAAACACGATTATTTCACACAATAAGGCCATATCTTTCGTAAGGATGAAATCGGTCATATTTTTCAAAACTTTAAGAAAATATCACGTGTAGCCAAATTTCGGAAAAACAGTTATGAAACATTTTTAAAACTTTTGTTCACTCGCCGCCGACGCATTTGACAAAAAAAAATCATCAAACCTCATTCCAAATGTTAAATAAAAAAAAAAAATGAAAAAATATCATAATATTAATACTGTTTCATTGCGACCATAAAATTTGAAATAGTCCTATTTTTTGTGTTTATGCCTCAACGCTGAAAAAATGAAAATAAGTAAATACAAAAGTAGAATGCATCCACAGATATCAATGGGTGAGCGGAGCGTGTGTGACACAACCATTAGAGTGGCAGCGCAACTGTTGGTGTAACATACAGTAGGTCTACACTACAATGAGTAGCGACATGAAATTATCTTGAAACCATTTATTTTATATTTGTTAGAGGAATATTTGGATTTTCATTAAAAATCAAATGATATGTTACATTTGTTAATCACTTCAAAAATTATGGCTCACTAGTGAATTCGCTATGGCTCACTAGTGAATTCGCCTATGTAATTATTCTTTTGTTAAAGCCAAGATTTTGGCCCTAGGCCTGTGTTTGTTAAGATTTCTTTACTTACTATAAATACATTGCACTTAGCATTCACATTTCTATATTAACAATTTCCGGCCAGAAAGTATATGAAGTTACCTACACATTCTTGCACTTCAAATTACCTTATGAATTAATCAATTATACACCAAAAGCGAGCAGAAGCACTTTTAAGAAAACATTTTAAGCCAGTTAAAAAACAAGTATTCCATACACTTTCATATTAATACTAATAGATATTTCGATTAATAGCCATCTTCTCCATGTAATTTAATATCATCGTTTTTCTTTTATTCTTCAAAGAAAAGGTAATCTCTAAAAATAAATTCTACAGTAACAAAGATTGCATCTAAGAAGGCTTAGGTTATTTTTTTTAAGCCTTATATTATCATTTTGCAACATACAGGCAGCTTGAACACAGCCTAAAACTTCAACATTCAAAGACAAACTTGTAGTAATTCCTATTCCTATTTTGAAAATGTTCTTATGACTGTTGAGCTTATTAGGTCTACTGCTATAATGCTGCAGAGGGGTAGTTACGTAGACCAGCCCGAGGAGCGTGTTAAGCGCGCTGTCATCGACAGCACCGCTACCTTATCACATCGTGCTTTGACCTGAACATGAAAAAAAAAATCAGTTCAAATCACACAGGTTATGAATTATACCAATGCATAAAAAGGATCATATTTATATAACCATAAGGAAAATAGTTATAGCTGTAAATAAACAAGCTTGTCGACATGTATGACATTAAAATAAAAAAAAAAGTTTAACACTGCTTGGCAACGTTACGTTGTCTGAGATTTTGGACGATCCAAAACGACCTCCCTTCAAGAGATTGAGGTGTTAGCAGCCTTAAAAATGAATGATTCAACTTAGTTTTTATAAGGAGACTTAGATAATGTATATTTATAAGTCTTAGAAGTCTACATACGACCACACAAAACACATATGCACACAAATATATATATATATATATATATATATATATATATATATATATATATATATATATATATATATATATATATATATATATATATATATATATGTATATATATATAATATCTCCTTTCATTTCCTCCTTCCTTGGTAGTCATTTCATGTCTTTTCCAACTATTACTAATTAAAGGGCACAAGGACTGATGTCTCTGAATTCAATTCAATTCGTTCTGCAGAAGACAAGAGACAAATGGCGAGCATCCACGACAACACACTTCCACAAAGTAAGCCTAAATCAAGCTCTCTCATTAATTTAAATTGTTTTCATTATAAACAGGTTCACAGGAAAGAAAAATGCAAGCAAAATTGGGAGTTAAGTCTGCATAACATTTCTTTGAATATTGAATCAAATGACTAGATAAGAGCGTATTTTTTAAACTAATTTTTAATCGATAATATTTTGGCATAATTTGCAAAAACCGATAGTTAAAAAAAAACACGAACGGCCTCAGATAGGGATGACATAAGACTGTACAAAACTTAAACAACTCTAACAAATTAAGTGCAAGGAAAATGCTTTGCACTAAAGGAACAGAGGAATAAAAACTGTTCAAATCATAACATTAACATCGAGTGCATTCACAGACATTGGTCAAGTTCTTAACTTAACATGCGCACAAACAAATAATAACAAGAGACTTTCTAAAAAGAAAAACTTGGCCTGAGTTTAGCAGATCAAAATGGACAGTCTTACTGTCATTTGACCTTTGTCCAATCTACTCTTCTTCAGGAAAGAGCTCACTAAATAACTCCGTAAATCAGGTTTTAACAAAACTCAAAACGGCATTCATACCTAACAAAAACGAGTCACATCATGGGAAAATAACATATCAAATCAACATACAAAAAAAAGGAAGATAGTATCTCTAAATTGGTGTAAGAAATTAAGATATGAGTATGAGCATTGGTTTCTTACTACATATCTGGAATAGCAATTCTTTTTATTGTGTTATGGAAGTTGTGATTTCTGTAAAAACTTTGACACTCTTGGTACTTTCATATCTTACCACTAATAACAATATGTTACGATAATGATAATCATGTGTTGCAGCGGAACTTCCCTACTTCTAATGTTTAAGGCAAATTTAATATAACACTCGAAGCAAGTGACAGTACTACTTTTCAGAAACTCACTCAATTAAAATCTAAAATTAACTGAGTCACTTCAAATCTCAATTCGCTATACTTTAGTTACAGAATTTCAAAAACCACAAGAATTTTCTGGTAGCCAACCTCAACACTTGACTGACAATGTATACTTAGTGAATAGTATTCATGTAAAGCAAAGATCACAATTCCAGAAACAGCTAACAGATATGATCATTCTCACTATATCTAAGAACAACTTTTATTTATATGGAAGATATTCAAAGATGAAATTCAGAAATTTCTTGATTTTTCCGATTTTAAACGAGCCATTTATGAGGAAAATATTATACACGGAACTAACATTGTAGGTACAGTCATGGTCTACATACAGACGAGAGAACACACCCCACTCCTTCACTCTCCTCCCTTAAGTTGGACCCTGGCAGCTCTCTTGATAGTTTCCACTAGTGACAATTGTGATGGAAACCTCCTACAGACAGAGCTCGCCAATCGCACTTCATCCCTAGCCATCATGTGCCCAGCTTTTCTACACTCTGCTCAGGGAAGCATGGAAAACCCAGTGTTTACAGTGCATACGTGGATGCCTTTCCATCCACGAAGGAAACGGCTATACATTGGAAGGTGGTCACCCAGCAGCACCTGGGATGATCTCTTTGTGGACCGTTTTCGGTCATTTCATGGCATCGTTCTTCACCTAGCAAGCGACAACGGAGAACTTCCCTATTTCTACACAACTGAAAGTAGTACCATGGATGGCATTAATAAAAGAATGTTGGATGCCATAGCAGCCCGGCTGAATTTTAGTTACATTCCAACCCAAGGAAGTAAAGAATGTAAGTAGCATTAAAAGATCTCAAAAAAATTTAGCTAATCACTAGTGTAATGTTTTTAAAACTTGTCAAATGAGCAATATTACTATTACTGTACTCAGATTCCGTATGTAAAATCCTAAACACCTGTAATGAGAATCTGTATGTAATACTCACGAAACGAAAGCTCGAATAGTTAACTTTCCTAAGGATTAACACTGCTCACACTTTTCTATGCTTTCAGTGAAGTGGGGTGAAAACATCAACGGAACATGGGTTGGCTTCCTTGGAGAGTTATGGAATGGAACCAAAGATCTGACGATCAATGGCTTTTCTATCACTGACGACAGAGCTAGAGACTTTGATTTCACGCAACCATACAGCCACGAAGGGTAATGAAATCATAGTTAATTTTGTCTACCTTACAGTGCACAGTGGTAACTTTCTTGGCAGCTGGCGACGTGATTCATTTTCTTGAATATACTAAACTTTATTTGACATGCATGCAAATGTGCTTAAAATGCTGCTACTGCCATCTGAACTTAACTTACCAAACAGGATCATTATAGTTTAGATGAATAAGAAGTGGCAATTAATAACTAAAGTAAAGTGCTGATACTAATCCAGAGAATGGCTATGATAAATTAGATCACTGAAAATCCTCCTATTTAAAAGCATGCGTGAGTTTTACCATGGTATTCAAGAAGAGAAGACCAGAATTTGATTAAAGATTACTTTGAGGTGGACTGACAGTAAATCATCGATTGTGAACAAAATTCTCCAAAGACCTAAATCTTGAAAGGGTCACATAGTGAACATAAATGCCAAATTTTTTCATAAAATTTTTGTTATCCCAAGGGCATGTTCACGAGTGCAAAGGAGCTGAAAGAATTTTCAAAAAACTGTGTGAAGAGTTTACAATATACCGTCGACTTTTCATCAGGCTCAGTTCCGTGACACCAGTAAGGACTTACTCCCAATGTCCTCAGATATCCTACTTATACAGACAATAGACAAGAAAAATGGAGTTCTGAGATATTGTTCTTCAGATTCCACAAAGACACAGATATTGTTAACATATCGGTGATATGTTGTTGGGGTGGAGATCCAGAAGATTATTGCCCAAACTAAGCTCAAGTAAAACTTAACAAAGGACCCTTCAAAGAATCTCATTGTACCACCATCACATTAACTGTAACGTTAGCCTTTATGGAAGACAAAGAAGCCTTCTTGTTGGCCAATCATCTTGTCTACCAGAACACTGGCACAGATGTTTGCGTGTCCTGGACAAGAATTACATTTGGAAGTCATTTCTTACTAATGCCATTGGTAAAGACTTAAGTCAGCAAGAAGGCTTCTTTATCTCCCATAAGCAGCAACTCTACAGTTAACATGATGGCGATACAATATGTCTCCCCAAAGGGTCCTCCTGTTTAGTTTTACTTTGGCTCACCTGAGGCAAGAGGCTTCTTCTGAACCCCCACCCCCACCAACAGATTACCAATCTATAACAATATCTCCATCATGGTGAAATCTGAAAAAGTACCCAAAATCCTTATATGACCCTCAGAGGAATCCTAGTAATCTGTTTTACCAATGAGAAGACTAGCACTAGCTACTGCTGAGAAATCAACAAGCATAGATTCTTGTAAACAATCATTTTCCAAATTAACAACCTGAATGACAAATCCTCATCACCCTAAATAAGTATCCCCAAGAAAAGCACCAAACAAGAGATGAGGGTGACTCAGTAGTATTAAGTAGTTTTAACCAGACCACTGAGCTGATTTTCAGCTCTCACACGGCTAGCCCGAAGGATTAGAATAAAATACCAGGTCTAGGCCTTAGGCCAAACACTGGGACCCAATAGGTCATTCAGTACAACGATGATGAGCAAATTAAAATGAAATTAAAAACTGCACATAGGCACACGTTCTCACACTGCAACCCATACACACAATAAATAGATTTACTCATGCTTCCACACTATAAAGGTATATTAAAATTCATAGTAAGTTAAATAAAAAAATTTCTTTAATTTGACAAATGCTATAAGGGTTTTCGTGCTTTTATTATTTACTTATTTTTATATTTTATTAATTAAACCACAGTTCCTCATAAACAACAAAATTGGAACGACTGAAAATGTAAAAGATTCTGACAAAATTTTTTTCATTGATTTATTCCCAAAAGTTGACAATCATTGTTGGTCATACTTTGGAAATTCACATAACACATGTCTGACCGTTATCATCACCATGCATTCTGAGCACTCAGGAGCCGGGCCACGTGGGCTGCCCATTAAGTGCCCATGTGTCAGATGAGTATGACCTATTCTAAGATGTGTTAGAATTACTTGTGTGTGTCTCTCTCTCTCTCTGATATGATGAACTCCATTTTTTTACCATTAGGTTTTATTTGTTTTAATTCATTATTTTAAGGTTCTTCATTCCATATATATTGCCATTTATTTAATATACCCATCTTTATGTGTGTTACATAATCAGTAACAGAGATGTTCACATTTGATCTTGTCATATGGATTGCTTCTTTGGCTGCTTTGTCTGCCTCTTCATTTCCTTTGATCCCTACATGGGTAGGGATCCAACATATTTCTACCTTTTTCCCATTATTGTATAACTTATGGAGAAATAATTTAATTTGTTGTACAATATTATTTTTTGATTTGTAACTGAATAGCTTCTATAGCGTTTCTCGAGTCACTAAAAATCACAAAATTATTGAATGATGTTTCTTTATTTTTATAGCAGATGCAATTGTACACAATTCTGCTGTGAATATTGAAGCATTATTAGGAAGAGAGAACTGATAAGTTTTGTCTTGGGACACTGCAGCATATCCTACTCCGTGCTCTGATTTAGATCCATCTGTATATATTGCCTAATGTGGACTTTTTTGGCTTATGCGCTCTACTGTGTGTTGTCTATGGTGTTCTGGTGTGTATGAATAACTTTTTGATAAATATTTCAGGCGTGTACAAATTCTCATTTTATTCATTGTCCAAGGAGGAGGAGATTTTACTATTAAAGGCACTTGTATATTTATATTTAGTGACTCAAACAATATTCTAGCTCTAATTGGGAAAGGAGGTGGATGATTGTTTATAAACACATCTCTTAATTCAAATAATTTTTTGGTTGGAGAATCATTTGTCCGAATTCTCAGAGCACTCTTCATTGTTACTAGCTCTCTGTGGAGAGACAGAGGTAGTTCACCACTTTCAACTTGCAAAGATGATTTTGGTGATGATCAAAAAGCTCCTGAACATATTCTAAGGCCTTTCATTATGAACTGGGTCTAACATTTTTAGCGTTGCGTCTGATGCCGAGCCATAAATTTTGCTTCCATAATCAATGATAGACAGCACTGTTGCTTTATACAGCAAAGTAAGGGTATGCCTATCAGCTCCCCAAGTAGTGTTCAGTAGTTTTTTAATTAGGTTTAATGCTCTTTTACATTTTTATTTCATGTATGTTATGTGGGCTTTCCAGTTCAAGTGAGTATCAAATGCTAATCCTAAGAATTTTGCTGTTTGGCCAATTGGTATGGAATGATTTCTGATTTTTAAATTATTTCTTCAACTTTTTATTTTTATAGAACATTACTGCTTGAGTCTTAAGTATGGATAATTTAAAGCCTACAGATGAGGCCCATTCATCTATTTTTATTTTAGTTTTATTAATGATTTGCTCTGAATGTTTTAAGCGAGATGCTGAATAATATTTGGCAAAATCATCCATATACAAGTTAATTTTAATTCCAACAGGTAGATTATTACTGATATCATTTATTGATAAAGTAAACAGTGTGCCACTAAGGATGCTTCCTTGTGGAACACCATTTTCAAGTGGAAATGTACTTGACAATACATCATCAATTCTCACTTGAAAAGTGTGATTTGTCAGAAAGTTTTGGATAAACCTAGGTAAATGTCCGAGGATGGTGTTTTTATGTAATGTTTTTAATCTTGCATGCTGTTTTTATGTAATGTTTTTAATCTTGCATATCTCCATTGTAGTATCATATGCTTTTCAATATCAAAAAAGATTGCTATTGTAATTTGTTTTCGTTCAAATCCTCTTCGCATGTGGTCTTCCAAGTCAGACAGAGAATCCAGTGTAGATCTGTTACATTGTGACCCAAATTGAGAGGGAGTCAAAATTTTATTTTCTCAAATGTGCCATGTTAGTCGAGCATTTACCATTTTCTCTAGTAATTTGCATAAACAACTTGTTAAAGAAATTGGTCTGTAACTGTTTACATTACAGGGATCTTTTCCAGGTTTGGGGATAGGAATAATTATAGTTTTGTGCCATTCATCAGGAAATAAATTTCTAAGCCATACGTGATTATAAAACTCTATTAAGTATGACTTTGCCAAAGGTGCTAAATGGCAGATCATTTCAAAACAAATACTGTCAACTCAAGACGCAGATTTACTGCTGTTCAACAGAGCAAATTCCAACTCTTCCACATTAAATTTTCTATTATAACATATATATATCTTCTATTGTTTCAAAATTTATTATTATTAATTCTATACTATTTTTCTTTCTGCAGAAATGCTCATCTAAATTTTTGTCACTACTTACTTTTGCTAAATTTTCTCCTATTACATTACTTATTTCTTTTGGATCAAGTATTCTTTTCCCATCTTTTATTATGGCACGTCTAGGTGGTTTAACATGGGTACCATTTATTTTCCTGAATTTTTCCCATATTTTTTGTATGGGAGCATTGTTAGAGAGATCTGATACATACTTCCTCCATGAAATGATTCTTCCTTGAATTACTTCTCTTTTAAATTTTGCAGATATTTTGTTATATAGAGGTTTTAATTATCAATTTCTAATGATAATATATTCAGTTTTTGTAAATTTTCTTCTAATATCGGTAATGTTTTATTTATTTTACTGAATTTTCTACTCAAATTATCTAATCGTCTTCCAATTTGGTGTTTTATTTTTATTAATTCTGTTAGTTTTTCAGACCACACCATAGGACTTTGTGTTTTGTTGGATGAGATTTTGATTGTATGATATAATTATTGAAAATATTATGTTAGTGTGTTCAAGTGTTATTTTCTTTTTGTGGATCATCAATTTGCACTTTTTCAAATATTTTACTTAAAATATTTATTTGTTTTTCTTTAT
Source organism: Macrobrachium rosenbergii (assembly GCF_040412425.1). NCBI lineage: Eukaryota > Metazoa > Arthropoda > Malacostraca > Decapoda > Palaemonidae > Macrobrachium > Macrobrachium rosenbergii. The sequence continues at coordinate 42,381,067 of NC_089794.1, forward strand.
AAGATATTAGGTGTCCAATGCACATACAGCCCTTTTCGTGAGTGTCTAACCTAGTAGTTTCTTTGTTTCTGTATCTTATAAAATTTCGTATAGTGTTTGTTAAACAGTCCTTTGTTATGCTTTTGTTTTTGTTGCACTGTTCACTGAAACATTCATTACATCCACATGTGTTTTCATGTGTCATTTTTTCGTTTACTCTTGCTCCACCTATTACTGGTGATGGAGTAATCTCTTCTCCCATCAAATAATCATTCTTGTCGATGGTTTGTTCCTCAACTCTTTCTGTTATGTTCTGGGTATCTGTTTACATTGGTTTTATTATTACTTTAGGAGACAAAGGTATATTCCTATCATTTTTTGGTTTTTGTTCTTTCTTCAGGTTTCCCGCCTTTATTTTAATGGATGTATCTCTAATAATAGTTGGTTTTTTGTTGGTCTTGGGTGGAGTTCTCTCTAAAGGCCTCTTTTTTTTCTTTAACTTCTAATTCGCAGGGTGACTCAAAGTTATTCTATAAGGAATAATGAAGCATAAATACTGAAGGAGATGCACCACCTTAATACATTGACAAATATTGACAAATGTACAACCATCATCATTTACTACAAGAACCAAAGAACATTTTAACTATTTCTGAAAAATAACCCTACCCCGCCAGCAGATAATCTTAAGAGGTGAAAAATCAAATATATGTTTAAGATAAGGAATGCCCTAAAACTAACATTGTAATGGCTGCCATTTGTCTCTATAAACATTTGTCCTGCCACTTCCAATTCAAGAAGGTGCCATCTTCAACCATTTCACTAAAATAGCTGCTAGGGCTGAATGCCCTGCCCTACACAGTTTAGATTTTCTTTGAAATTTTACATATTAAAAAATTAAAACTGACTACAAATACAATCAAAGAAGTGGAACTCTTATCCAATAAAGAAACCTTAAAAATTATGTTATGCCATGCCCTCCTCCTAACCAACCAAGACAGCATATACACTAGACTCTTTGCCAGCTCTACCAAGAACCCTCCTAGCACACACCCACAGCTTTGCAACAATGAGAATCACAAGCAATCCAGCCATAAAACATTACAATACCTATTGGGCTTTAAACTGATCTAGGACATACTTGAAATAGCAGTCAAGATCAAAATTACTGGGTGGATAATAATCACCAACCACAAAGGTAGATACATAATCACTTCTGAATGGATCTACATCCCAGAAAAAAAGTCAAGCTAAAGGATGCCTGGGGCAAGTAATAACCCATCCCTAAGGTACCTTGCAAATTTCATCAAAATCAGAGAAAAATAACTTTGATCCTTTAATTCACTTGTAACCTTGCAAAACAGCCTAAGGTTACAAATTTTTCAAAGTAAAATTAACTATGCCCAAGGTACCAAGTTTCACTAAAATCAGAAAGGAAACCTTTAAACTTACACGTGGCCTTGAAAAACTTGTCATGTTCACACATATATAATAATAATAATAATAATAATAATAATAATAATAATAATAATTAATATAATAATAATAATAATAATATAATAATAATAATAATAATAATAATAATAATAATAATAATAATAATAATAATAATAATAATAATAATAATAATAATAATAATAATAACAACATATAACCTGAGAAGAGGAAAGAGCTAGTGAGGGGGATAAAACCCATGATATACTTTCCTTGTGAAAGTCTCAAGTACAACAGATGAACACTTCAACACATACTATTAGTTTTTATTCTCCTTTCATAATCTGAACAGATATGGGTTTGCCATTCGACTGCCAGGCCCTTTACCTCGTTGGCAGAGCATCATATACCCTTTCAGTCCCCTTGTTTGGGGAGCCCTTGTTGTCACTCTCATCGTGACATCAGTAGCTTTTTATTTACTCCAACTCAAGACTGAGCAAATGAGCTACATGAAATGTCTCTTCCTTGCCATGAAGGTAAGTCTGAAAATTCAACTAAATTATAGAGAAGACTTTAGTATGAAGGTCGCCTTTAACAACTTTGTGATTTATTCATTTATTATTTTCATTAGGTCTTACAGGCAATACGGATGGCATGGTGGCTGTATTCATCTTTATTGAGATACAAGCTTGACGGTGCGCACTAGGCTGTGCTGGAACCTGGCGCTGCCTGTCATGCCTCCCCTACGCTCCCAATCCCCTACCTACCCCACAAACAGGTTTGCAGGAGGAGGGTGGATGTGTCATGTCTCCCCTACGCTCCCAATCTCGTACCTACCCCACCCCAATCCAGGGCAGATGACTTGGATTTTATTTTTACAGATAGATGATAAAGTTACTACCTCAGGCTCCACAGTGATGTCAGCACCAACAAATGCTTGCATTGAAACCTCTTGGCTGTTTTCCCTGGAACTGCAACTAACTTTTCTAAAACAAATCAGGTTCTTGGAGGAATTCATGAGTGCATTTAACCTAGACTACCCCAACAGTTGATTGCTCAGCAATTTTTCTCTTACCAAGGTCACTCCTTTCACCAGACACTTCTCACAACTCTGGGATATCTTTGGCTATCCGACACAGGACTAACAAGTCATGATTTATCTCACATATCAATTCTAGTGATGTTCACTTCCAGATGTAGTTTTTACTAAATAGCTGTAAACAAAGTGCACTTGGATAATTTAATATTTACATCCTACATTTTACCTCAATTTCACATAGTTCCAAAGTGATAATAATGGAAGCACAGGGGAAAGGGGGAGAAGTCTGCCATTTTTCCTGTGCCTTAATTTGGTTCATCACCTGTGGAAGCAAAACTGTCAGAGGACCAAGTTAATAACTTTCTTGTGAGGTCTGCCCATGATAAAAACTAACTGAATAAGAAAAATCATCAGAAAACATTAAAAAATAGATAATCAACTTCTCATAAAGCTCACTTCCTCACTAATTACATCAGCAGGACTGAATCGCAAATGTCCACATCATACTTGGACCAAAATGGATAGCACCAACTCTCCCCCTCCCCCCCAAAAAAAAATTTCACCTTGCTAACAGACAAACCCTTCACCTCAGTGACAGAAGTTGGTCTTGGTCATAAAGGATGCAGCATAAAAGTTAAATACAGTATAACTTGCATATTACTGTACAGTAAACACCCCCCTATTTGAGTTCTCATGATTTGCAGACTCACCTGTTCACAGATTTCTCTATGGAACATATATACACATTATTCGCAGAAAATTTGCCCATTCGTGGTATTTTTCACTAAGAAATATTCACTAATTACTGTATTCTCATATAATTTTCATGACTAAATGCATTTTTTTGACAGAACTATCAAAATACTCAGGTAGAGTATATATAAGCATTTTTAGATTTTTTGTGTTTGAACCATCAAAATAGGCAGTTCTAAGTGTTTTTAGAGGGGTTTTAAGTATTTGTGGATTTTAGCTATTCACAGGGTGTGTGTGTGTGTGTGTGTGTGGTACACATCCCCTGCGAATACGGGGCATTTACTGTATACTACAACTTCATAAAAGCTGGTACAGTATTACAATAGGTGACCAGGAGCAGCAGCAAGCAGAGAGCTAAAAAGTAGAATTTACTTTAAGCATTCAAGTACTGCACACAATCTCTAAACAATGTCTCAAGATTCATTAAGTGGGTTCATCAACCTAACATTAATTCACCCAGATTACTTACCTTAATGCATTCCACACAACCCCTGCATCTATTTATTCTTTAAATGGTCCAAGACTTCATTCCATTTCATTTTTAGTTAAAACATCATATAAAAGTCCTCAAGGAATTTAGGATTTACATAATTTACAAAAAAATAAAAGAATTTTCCATGCATAAATGTTTTTCAAATACCCAAGCATTACCATCTACTGCATTTGATCTGTAAGATATTTCCTAATGACCGTAACAGAATACAGAGGATTAAAGTATAGCTATTAGCTATGTATGATATTTAGTTGGACCTTGGGTAGTGTGCCTTAAAATTTCAGGAAATATAATTACAGTAGCCACAGCTTCAACTGTTTCTCCCTCTTTTTCAAGAACCTTGTGAATCAAAGCGTTGAATACAGACCAAAGACATTTGTTCTCCGGATTTTCTTGGCACCTTGGTGGTTCAGTGCCTATGTCACTGGCATCATCTATGCCTGTAACCTCATCTCTTTCTTCACTGTACCTGTATATCCACGCAAGCTAACCACACTGAAACAGCTAGCACAGAGCCCGTACAGGTAAGTAGCTGATCTTTTAAAAAATATACGTAGCTTTTGTTTCTTCACATATTATCATGGTACTATTCATATAAACATGTTTATATGAGACCTCATGCATAAAGTACTGCCTCAAAGCATCACAAAAATAACTTTAAAAAAATACAAAACATGCACAAAGCACTATCATAGCATATAAAGAAAAAATGATGAAAGGCTTCCATAAGAATAAAAACAGAACATCACAAGAAATTTGTCAGGTATCTGAGCACTAACAATGCCACGGGCTTTCATGTGATCTAAACCTTAGCTTTAATCAGCAGGTCAGTGCAGTAATTTAAGCTCTCTGCAGAGGAGGATAAGATCATTTACTTCTCTATACTGAGGAAAATTAGGAGTCCACTGACAATGAGGACCTTCCAGGTCCTTGACAACCGATCACACTAGCTACCTTACATTAGCCTCCATAAGTAATTAGTTTGGTATGCCTTGACCTCAAAGAATCATTCATGTAGAAGTCCACATGAAGAGAACTTGATGAGTACCATGTTCATTTTGGTTTGTTTGCACAAAATTCAATTATCAAGTTTTAGTACTAATTCTTATCCAATGTCTTTCTTGACAATAAACAAGATTTGGTTTATCAATAGTCTTTATGTAATCAATGAAGAAAATAGAAGCATGAGTATTTTAATGTAAACATTTAAGAAAATACTTTTGACCACAATATCGCAAGCTGAGAGTTATCCAACATTATGCTAGAAACATTTAAAATAAAGGAAGACTTGCCTTTAACTTCAGAGTAGATAAACAGACAAAATAAATGGGTTTGGTCAACACAAACATACATTCAACTCCAACGTGCATGACTTGTTAGTGTTTCAGTAATGGAGTAGGCTAAAATAAACAAAGGTAAAACAAGGTGTTCCTTTGAGTAGGGGATGTGGGAAATTTCAACAAAATTACCCTCCACACTGAAGGATCACTTGTGTCATAAGACTTTTTTTTTTTGTTGCATGAGGTGATAATCAATCTTAAAATGATTATTATTATTATTATTAATATTTTTTTTCTATCTCAGTCGTCCTATTCAACTGGGTGGTATAGTGTGGGGTTCTGGGTTGTATCCTGCCTCCTTAGGAGTCCATCACTTTTCTCATTATGTGCTCTGTTTCTAATAGAACACTCTTCTGCATGAGTCCTGGAGCTACTTCGGCATCTAGCTCTGCCAGCTCTGCCTAGCATTCATATAATTATGGGTACAATTTCCACTGGCATATTCCATATCCTTCTTATTTTTATTTTTAGGTCTTGATACTTATCAATTTTTTCTCTTTCTTTCTCATCTACTCTGGTGTCCCGTGGTACTGCGACATCAATGAGTGATACTTTCTTCTTGTTTTTGTCAATCAATGTCAAGTCTGGTCTACTGGCATGTATCACCCTATCTGTTCTGATACCATAGTCCCAGAGGCTCTTTGCCTGATCATTTTCTATCACTCCCTCCGGTTGGTGTTGGTACCACTTATTACTGCAAGCTAACTGGTGTTTCTTGCACAGGCTCCAGTGGAGGCTTTTGCTAATGAAACATGCCTCTTTTTGTACTGGTTCTGTGTAAGTGCCGGACATTTGCTTGCTAGGTGGTTTACGGTCTTGTCTTTCAAATTGTACTTCCTGCATATGGGTGAGATGTTAATTCCATTTACAGTACTGTATTGTTCTTTGGACATATCTGGTTCTTAGGGCCTGATCTTGTGCTGCTGTTAGCATTCCTTCTGTTTCCTTCTTGAGTTCTCCCCTCTGTAGCCATTGCCATGTTTCATTGCTGGCCAATTCTTTAGTCTGTCTCATGTACTGTCCATGCATTGGTTTGCTGTGCCACTCCTGTTCTGTTTTTCATTCTCCTGTCTCCATATATTTCTGGGTCTTCATCTACTTTTATCAGTCCTTCTTCCCATTCCCTTGTCTTCAATTGTTTTCAGATATAGCCCCAGTGCTCTGCTCTTGATGCTGACGCAGTCCTCTATGCTTATAGACCTCTCCCTCCTTCCTTTCGTGTTATGTATAGTCTGTGTGTATTTGCTCTTGGGTGTAGTGCTTTGTGTATTGTCCTGTAGTTTTCTGGTCTATGCTGTGGAGTTCAGCCTTTGTCCACTCCACTATTCCTGCACTGTACCTGATTACTGGTATACTGCCCAGTGTTTATGGTTTTCGACATGTTTCCGGTGTTGAGTTTTAACTTGAGTATAGTATCTCCGAAAGCCTCTGCATATATTCTTTCCTGATCGTGTCCTTCATCTCTTGGTGCTTTATATCCTCTCCTTCTATCATTCCCAGGTATTTGTATCCTGTCTCATCTACGTGTTTGATACTATTCCCGTCTGGTAGCTTTATCCCTTCAGTCCTTGTCACTTTGCCTTTTTGTATGTTGACCAAGGTGCATTTTTCTATTTCAAACTCCATCTTGATGTCCCCAGATACAAACCTTATAGTCTGGATTGGGTACAGTATCTATTTCCTTGATGCTTGAACTTCTGAGGGTCCAGTTGAGCAACATCCTCAAGGAGGCTGTTCCAAAGTCCAACAACGAGGCATATTTATTGCATATTGGTGCTGCTGTTAAACAAATCTGGTTGCTCTTGGCAGGAAAAGAGGATTGGGGATCAATTGTGAATGTGAAAGATCTCTGTTAAAATACAACTAAAGAAGAACTGACACACAAGGGACCATCTGTCAATGGTCCAATTCATGAAAGCTAACATTAAGAAACAGAAACCTACCACCAAGAACCACTGTCTAAAAGAGATAAATCTCTGGCAGAGGCAAACATCCACACCAGAGAACAGTATTCTAATAAAGGAAGGACAAATGACCTAAAACAGGTTGCCCTGATTTTATCATTATGAATATATGAGGTCTTACATACAATATGCAGCATTTACTGATACTCATTAGATGTTTCTCAAAGTAAGATATGAGGCAAAAGTTACACCTAGTTAAAGCTTCAGACTCATTTAGTAGAGTCCCATCCTCCTAAATGGGAGGATGGGGTGGAAAATCAGTACAAGATCTCCTAATCAATAATTTTTTCATTTTACTGAGTTCAGAACTCACACTCACACTACCATTCATTAATTCATTCCATGTCACAACTGAGACTAAGGGCAGTATCTCATATGGGAGGCTTTACTACACCCAAAAGTGTTGCATCACCAGCATACTGAACAATCTTGTTTTCCAGGCCAACAACCATATCATGTGTATACACTAAAAATAACCATGGACCAAGAAAACTACTCTGTAGAACTCCAGATGCAATAGGTCTTGGTTTGCTAAAGATTCCATCTACAGAAACTTGCTACCTAGCAACCTGTAAGGAAATCTTGAGGTAATCTTAAATATCCATCCACTCTAATATTCTGATATTTATATATTTGAATTACTCAACACTCAAAACCCTTATCAAGGTTCCCTTGCAAAATGCCATGTCAAATCTAAAACTGCAAAGCAGGTACCTACCGGTAACTGCTTTCTATATGCATATTTACTATCACCAAACAATCCTTTGGATTCCACATTTTAGTAAAGTGGCTTAAAGTGAGTTTTCCTGCAACTTTGGAGAGCATATGGAGAATAGTAATTGGCCTTTAGTTACTGCATTTTGCAGGTATTCCACTCTTTGGAACAGGAACTGCATTACTAAGCTTGGGCTCATCTACAAAAATACTATGCAGTATCGACCTAACAAGCTACAGACTCCACAAATCTTGGGAGGCAACAAACTAGAAATCTATTTAAAAAACAAAGGGAAGAAACCATCAGGATCTTCTCCACCCCAGCTATCAAGATTATCAAGAATTTTCTTAACATCCCTAGAGCAAAATGCAAATTTTGTGAGAATAGGTTCAGGATGACAATTATCAGGGAGAGGGACATCCTCAGCCGATTTCTTAGCTTCAAAAGCTCAATGAAGCAGTGCTGTCTTTTTCTTAGGGCAAGTAACCAATCTACCATCATTTGTTAGCGGAGATGGAATGGAAGACAAGCCTGGCCCAAAGATAGATGCCAATTTGGTCCAAGACAGATGAGGCTGAGTACAGTAATTCCTTCACGTTTCCTCTTAAGGAATTATTGTACAGTACAGTAGCATCTCTCACCAGGCTATGGTAAATTCTATCTGCAGTACTGAGGGACAAAAAAAAAATGGTGCAAGTTGTATGTGAAAAATTTCATCTCCATGTGTTGTATTTGGTCTGTTTGTCATGGTAAGGGTGTCTACATGTATCATCAAAACATGGCTGGTCATTTTTCCTAATCTTTATGACATATATGGGTCATCCAGACCTAGTGTATACAGCCATACCTTGTGCATGTGGGACGCTGCGACAATAAAGTCAGGGCCATCATACCCCGGGATTAAAAATTCAACCTTTGACTTGTTACTACTTACACGTCTTAGATAAAAACATCTCATCATAGTTATGGGCACAACTCGGGAGATTGAGAAAATTTTACCTAAAGCCTCAAATATCTGAGTACTGTAAAGTACTCTCCAATTTTTCTTACAGTAATGAGTAGCAGGCCCCACAGTTAAGCTTAATGTATTCCAAAAGAATTAAAATTAACAACCTAAAATTATAGGTGAACCAACGAAGTCAGGCAAAAAGGGGCCACCTTACCCTGTTGGTATATTTCCATTTCTCAAAGGAAACTAGTGGATTATGGATACCCTTTCTTTCAATTTTGATCTGTTATAATCCTCTGTGGTATTTCCTTGTTTTCTTTTCCATAAAAATAGTAGAGTTAGAGTTCACACTTCTTTTGAAAATATTATGTTATTATCAGACTTGAAGATACTGTATGTGAGCAAACAATTAAATCATATTTAAATAACAAATTCCAATTAACTCTTTCTTTCTTTCCTCTATGGATTAACAATAGTAAGTCATTCAATATGATATTTTAATGATAAAATAAAGTTTGTTCATACTTACCTGGCAGAATTTAAAAGCTCTCCAAGGTCCGACAGAATTTCAAATTTTCTCGTGGGCCGGGCAGGTGGTTAGTACCCATTCTCGCCGCTGGGAGGCAGGTATCAGGAACCATTCCCATTTTCTATTCAGATTTTCTAACGCCACTGTCTCCTGAGGGGAGGAGGGAGGGCAATATGAATATATATATCTGCCAGGTAAGTATGAACAAACTTTATTTTATTATAAAAATATCATTTTGTTCATGAGACTTACCTGCCAGATATATATATAGCTGAATACCACCTTTGGAGGGGGTAGAGACAGCTAAGAATAATGGAAAAAACCAATTTTAGAGATAAAATTATTTTGGTTCCTTACCTGATAGCATAGCTGACTGAGTGGTTACTGTCACCCTAGCCTGCTTCTGCTTTACTAGAGACCCCAGCAAGGTAGTGACCTATAAAGCTGGCGACTGCTAGATGATCTGTCAACGGGGCGTGACCACAATGTGACTAGACCATAGATCATAAAACCAGGACAAACGAGCATTACCAACCACCTAACCAGCACTTTAAGATTTATGAAAAAGATTGGGAAGACTGACTCCATCAATCGACCCAACAACCATAAAAACACAACAAAACACAATTAAAAACCCTCCTAAACAGGATTAAAGGATAGGAGCAGAGCTACCCCTGACCCCAAGGTTGTAGCAGCAGCAATGTATGGTCCCAGAGAAAAGCAATTTTCGTATGCTACCTTGACATCTCTTAAGAGTGTGAGGCAAACACCGATTCACTTCTCCAAAAAGTGGCACTGAAAATGTCACTGAGCACCATATTTCTCTGAAAGCCATGGAGGTAGCAACTGCCCTAACTTCATGGGCGTTGACTCTCTCAACAACTTAAAGTTGGAGTCGTCGCAACAAGAATGTGCCTCCTTAATGACATTCCTAATGAAGAATGCCAGTGCATTCTTCGACATAGGATTAACAGGATGTTTCACAGAACACCATAAATTGTCCGAGGGACCTCGAGGTCCTGAGTCCTTCTAAGGTAATACCTTGAGAGCTCTAACAGGACAAAGAACTCCCTCAGGATTCTGTCCAGCAAGGTCAGTCAAACCTTTAATTTCAAAAGATCTAGGCCAAGGGTTAGAAGGCCTTTCATTCTTAGCCAAGAATTAGGGGACAACGAATAGACAGCATTGTGTCCCTTGAAGCCCACATGACGGCTGAAAGCCTGAACTTCGCTCACTCTCTTCGCCGTCGCCAGAGCAATGAGGAAGACCGTCTTTCTAGTAACATCCCTTAGAGATGCTGAATGAAGAGGCTCAAAAGGACTGGACATTAAAAACTTGAGGACAACATCCAAATTCCAAGTAGGGGGAATAGGCCGGGGAACCTTGGACGTTTCAAAAGATCTCAAGAGATCGTGGAGGTCCTTATTATTAGACAAATCCAGTCCTCTGTGTCGGAAAACAGAGGAAAGCATGCTCCGATAACCTTTGATAGTTGGGAACTGCTAACTTGAGCTTTTCTCTCAAAAAAGAGAAAAATCAGCTATTTGGCTCAAAGAGGTCGAGGAAGAGGAAAAGCCCTTCTTTCTGCACCAACCTCTGAAGGTTGCCCACTTCGCTTGATACACTTTGATGAAGAAGCTCTTCTGGCTCTAGCGATGGCCCGTGCCACTGGCCAGAAAACCCCTCGCTCTGACCAATTTCTCGATAGTCTGAATGCAGTCAGGTTCAGAGCGGGAGGTTTTGATGGTATATCTCGAAGTGGGGTTGTTTGAGCAGATCTGCTCTCATAGGTAGTGACCTGGGAACGTCCACTAACCAGAAGAGAATCTCCGAGAACCATTGGTTCAAGGCCAAAACGGGGGATGAGCGTCATCCTTGTTCCTTGAGAGGCCGAGAACTTGCGAAGCACTTCTCCCAGAATTTTGAACGGAGGAAAGGCATAAACGTCCAGACCCGTCCAATCCCAGAGAAGAGCATCTATCGCCACTGCCCCAGGGTCTAGAACAGGGGAGCAGTAGATGGAAGCCTCGCCGTTCTTGAGGTCGTGAAGAGATCCACAAGATGGGCGACCCCAAAGATTCCAAAGGTCTCGGCAAACCTCCTGATGAAGAGTCCACTCCGTCGGGAAGAAGTTGGTGGCGCCAACTGAGCAGGTCCGCTCGAACATTCTCTACCCCTGCAACAAATCTTGTGAGAATTGTAATGTTGCGAGCTTGAGCCCAGAGGAGAATTTCTCTCGCAAGGCCGAACAGGGAACAGTGTGTCCCGCCCTGTTTTTTGAGGTTTGCCAATGCCGTAGTGTTGTCGAGTTCACTTGAACAACGTGATTGGCAACTTGAGACTCGAAGACTTGGAGGGCTAGGAAGATTGCTGCCAAATCTTTGATGTTGATGTGCCAGGAAACCTGTTGCCCTTTCCAGGTTCCTGACACTTCCTTTCCCCCAGTGTTGCTCCCCAACCCGCCAATGATGCGTCGGAAAACAACACTAGGTCGGGGCTCAGAAGCTTGAGAGAGATCCCTTTCCCAACTTCACAGGATCGAGCCACCACTTGAGGGAGTCTTTTATGGAAGGAAGGATCCTTAATTCTTCTTCCAAGTCTTCCTTGTTCTTCCAGTTCTCCAGCAGAAAGAACTGAAGAGGTCTGAGATGTAGCCTTCCTAGAGAAACAAACTTCTCCAGCGAGGAAATGGTCCCCAGCAGACTCATCCATTCCCTCACCGAGCATGTTTCCTTCTCCAAGAAGACCGCTTTTTTTTCGCAACAATGAACTTGCCTTTCTAGCGACGGAGACGCTAGAAAAGCCGCTGAATTCATCTGAATCCCCAGATAAACGATGGACTGGGAGGGGATCAGATGCGATTTCTCTACATTGATCAGAAGTCCCAGGGACTTCACGAGATCCAGAGTAAAATGAAGGTCCTCCAGACACCTTCGTGCGAAGAAGCACGGATCAACCAATCGTCCAGGTAGAGAGAGATCCTGACTCCGAGAGGTGCAACCACATCGCTATATTCTTCATGAGAAGAGTAAACACCCTCGGGGCTGTGCAGAGTCCAAAGCAGAGAGCCCTGAATTGGTAAGTCTTGCCCCCAAGACAAAGCGGAGATACTTCATCGAACGTGGATGAATCGGGGCGTGAAGTACGCATCTTGAAGGTCTAAAGACACCATCCAATCCCCGGGACGAAGAGCTCCTAAAATTGACTGAGACGTTTCCATCTTGAACTTGTCCTTCTGGACAAAGTCGTTCAGCCTGCTGACGTCCAAGACAGGTCTCCAACCTTCTGGATGTTTCGGAACCAGAAACAGTCTGTTGTAAAATCCCGGGATTTTGTGTCTAAGACTGGCTCCACTGCTCTCTTCTCGAGCATTTGTTCGAGAAGGTCGAACAGTATCTTCTGCTTGGCAGGGTGGTACTTGGGAGATAAATCTCTGGGGGTCGAAGACAAAGGCGGAAGAGTCAGGAAAGGAATTAGGTAGCCTCTCTCTACTACTTGGAGGGACCAAGAGTCTGCCCCTCTCTCTCTCCAGGCTTGAGCAAAATGAAGAAGCCTGGCTCCTACTGGCATCTGGAGGAGAAACGAGTCACTTGCCGCCCCTCTTGGGGACGACCTTGCCTCTAGGGAAACCTCTGCCTCGAGGTGCGGGTTTAGAAAAACTTCCTGTGGAAGATCCTCCACGAAAGGGCTGCTTCTTCTTAGCTTGCTGAGGCAAAGAAGACGACGAAGAAGGCGCTGAGGGACGCTTAGAGGACCTGGAAAGGAGGTCTTGAGTGGCCTTCTCCTGAAGGCTGGAAGCGATATCCTTAACCAAGGTCTGGGGAAGAGATGGCTAGAGAAAGGCAATAACTGAAGCTCTCCCTTCTGAGATGAAGCTAAATGAAGCGAGAAACAGACTTCAGCCAAAAAGGAGCAGAACAATGCTCTCTTCTTTAAAAGAGCTGACGAAAACTGACAAAGTCAGATCTTCAGAGCCATCTCTGATGGCCTTGTCCATGCACCGCAGTACGCTGGACAGCTCCCCAGACTAATAGAACTAGGGCTATTAGCCTTAGTGTGCAGAACTCCCAGACACCAATCCAAAAGTTAAAGACTTCCACTTTGATTTCGATTTTTTCGTCTTGAAAAGTCCTTTGAGGTGGTGGTCCATTTCAGTGAAGAGTCCAGGAAACCTTAGAAGAGGACAAGTGGGATCTCCTAGAGGCGTCCACAAGACTAGCAAAGTCCCCTTTAGAAGTAGAGGAACTGTCAAACCCATATCTTCCCCTGTGTCGTACCAAATTCGGGATTTACCCGACAACCGAGAAGGAGGCAAAGCAAAAGAAGTCTTCCCTGATTCTTTCTAGTCGACACCAGTCTTGAACTTTCTTAAAAGCTCTCTTGGTAGAGAAGGATTTCTTCATTTTAAGAAAGCCAGGAGATTTCCTCGCCTGAGACAAGAAGCCAACTGCGACGGGGGGAGCGAGGAGCTGAAGCTTGAAAGGTTTCAGGAAATAAATCCTTAAACAGACAAGTCAGGGTCTGATAATCGGAAGAAGCAGAAGGAACAAGTTTCTCTTCGTCCGAGGGTTCTGACGGAAGAGGTTCTTCTTCCTCAACTGGAGGGTCAGGAGAGCAAGGAGGAAGGAGTCCGAATCGCCCGATACGCCAGCGGGACCTAACGTGCTTGGAGGTAGTGGCTAACATCCTGAATAGCCTGAACAGAAGAAACGGGAAGTTGATCATCAAGAAAAACTGCAGGCGTGGAAGCAACATCCGCAGGAGGATGAGAAGAGAGAACACGAGGAGAGCGAGGCGCGTCCTGGCGGGAGCATCAGCTCGTGAACTGGCAACAAAAGGAGCTTCACGATGGAGAGCGCGAGAAGGGCTGAACCTGATGGAAGGGGCGAGCGCGAGCGACACAGGGTGAAGAAGCTCGCGAGACGCGTGAGGGGTGAGAAGCGTGAGGAAAAACACTTTATTCTCTTCTGCAGCGGCGCTAAAACCGAACCTGGCGCAAACGGGAGAGAGCGTCAAAATCTTCAAAGAGAGAAGGAATTTCTTTAAAACCTTCCTTAGGCGCAAGGACGAGAAGCTTCAGGAGAAGCAGCAGGCGAAGGACCTGACGAAGCGGGAGAGTGGGAAGGCCTAGACTTCTTCACAGGCAGATGCAAATCTTCCTGGGACGACAGCGGCCTGGCCTTTCTACGATCCATAAGAGAATCCAGCTGCTGTTGCATGCCTAACAAAATCTGGCAAGTAGGGGACACAGCTCTCTTAGAAGATGGACTGAATTTGCGAGAAGGCGAGTGGTGAGAAGTCTTCTTCTTTCCCAATGGGGAAAGCTCTCCTGTCTTAAGCGCGAGCAGCGCCAACCTCCGTCAGAACGAAACTTCTTCCGTTGAGGACTTCCTCAGAAACTTTCAGGTGACGAGCGTAAACCCTTACGTCTAGAGGAAGAGGGACGTGAAGCGTCCCTCCTCTCAGGCTTCTCTTGAGGGGTCGAGAGTCCAAATTATTAGAGCGCTCAAACCCCACAAGGGGAGGACATGTCGGAGGACGAGAAGCATTCCTTATGGATGCGTGCCCGAGCACGATCCCTGGCAGCCTGGGTGGAGTCAACAGGACCTGCCGAAGGGACGTCAGATCGGAGGGGTCCCGTAACCTTCATGCGGCTTTGGGTACATGCCCTCTCCCGGGTCTTGGGAGTTCGGCAGAGGTCCAGGCCTAGAAGCATTATAGGGTCGATCTGACGCCCCCTCCACAACACTAGGGGGATTAACACACACTACACTTTGCGCTTGCAGGGCATTCACTTTATTTTCAAGAGCGCGAATAGACTCAAGAACGAGAGTCAGAGCATTACTTTCTGCAACAACCTCAGGGCCCGAAGGCAACACTAAAGGGTTAGGACTACAAGCTACAGGGTTACTAACGTGAGAAATCCCTGACCGACCGTCCACAGAAACACTCCTGGAGGAAGACCTCCTCACCCTATCACGCTCCAATTTACGCATATAAGATTCGTACTTCTTCCATTCTCCTCAGATAATCCCTCACATTCATTACAACGATTGTCCACAGAACATTCCATACCTCTACATTTCATACGGCCCTAAAGTGTGAGGGTCTACTCTAGAAGCCTTCGATAGCCTCACCTTACAACCACCAAAAATCTACAAACACGATAGCTAGAGGAAGACATTATATAAAGAAAAGTCAAAGGCAAAATTCAAAAACGGTCCAGAAAACTGCGTTGATGCCAAGCCACAGATCCAAGTCGATACCAAAAACAACCAAAATACTAAAGTGACAAAATATTGAAATCCAAAAAGCGGAGGAAATGACAACAGGTGTTGACAGTCCGGCGACAGAGAAAATCTGAATAGAAAATGGGAATGGTTCCTGATGCCATGCAGCAACTTTTTAACTTCGCGGCGGAATGTGTACTAACCACCTGACCGGCCACTGCGTGTGCCGCGAAATTTGAAATTCTGTCGGACCTTCGGAGAATACAGCTATATATATATCTGGCAGGTAAGTCTCATGAACAAATTTTGAATTTAGGATGCCGTGTGAGCATATATAAAGTTTTATATATACTTACCTAGTAATTACATTGCTATTAGTTCCTACTTTCGCGGCAGCTTAAGTTTTAAAAAATTTTGCGGTAGCACTCATAATGTTTTGGTGTATGTAACAGACCCTGCCCACTTTTGGGGAAGAATAGGTACAACCGTCTAAGGTGTTCAGTTCTTTCATGCATAATGTCCATTAGAGGGTAGGCAGGAGGGCTCCAATCATGCAGTTACCTGGTAAGTGTATATAAAACTTTATAAAAGTGTCTTTTTATATAAGTAACTTACCAAGTAATTACACTGCTGAATCCCGCAGAGAAAGGTGAGATACATGGACACTAACTACTCAAAAACACTGTAATGGAGATGAATTTGAAATAGACAGATAGCCAGCACTGGACAATGCTTGTTGTAACCATACCTGTTGAGAGAGCTACAGCAGACAGGTACTGCCTCTGGTCGGTACTCATCATCAACCTGTAGTGGAGCAGCAGTAAAGCTGAGAATCGCCTCTACTTGTGGGTGCTTGGCGGCTAAGGAGTATTCTGATGGTTGCCAAAGCCTTATACAAATGGGTATGCCCTTGCCCTGGGCGCAGTACAAGAAAAATTTGACCAAATACATTGTTACCTACACTAACAAAATACCAAACCTTATGTAAATCAACAAACCCATCCAGGCAAGGAGATAAAATCAAGAAACAGAAAAAGACATGCTCCTCCCTTCCTCCCCAGTACCAAGCCAGCCACAGATAATAATCTTAATGTACTGAAGTTTTCATACGTGGTTTCTACATCACACAAATAAGAGGCAAACACAAATCTGCACGTCCAGTATGTAGATTGAAGAATAGTCTGACAGTGACAGATTGCATTTAAAAGCCAGTAAAGTGGCGACTACCCAGACTTTGAGGGCTCTAACTTTCAACAAATGTAGGGCCTCTTTCTGAATTTCCTGTGGGGTTCAGAGATCACTTCTCTAAGATAGAGGGATAGAGCATTCTTGGATGTAGAATGAGATATGTTCTTTATGGAACACCAGAGGTTACGGAGGGGGCTTCTGATGCTCTTAGTCCTCTCCATAACGTTTTAAGGTTCTGACTGGAAGAGAATTCTCTCCTGGTCTGTAGGTCCCAGAATATCTGTAAGATTCTTGATAGAGAACGAACGGGGCCAAAGGATTGGCTGGGGTTTCGTTCTTCACAAGAAAATCAATTATTAAACATGCAGACCACATCATCTTGTGAAAAAGCCAACCTGCTTGTCCAAGACCTGTAATCCACTAGCTCTTTTGGCTGTCTCTAGAGCAGCCAAATAGAGAGTCTTCCTTGTTAAGTCTCTCAAGGAAGATGTATGAAGTGGCTCGAAGGGAGACCCTGATAGCCAACAAAGCAAGACGTCTAGGTTCCAAGGAATAGAAGGCGGTCTGTGTTCCCTTGAAGTATCGAAAGATTTAATCAAGATCCTGACTTGTTGCAAGATCCAAACTCCGTGTCTAAAAGCAGAATTGAGCATGACTCTAGAGCCTTTAATACAAAGTCGCTAGCCCCAAGAAGACTTCAGGAAGATTAAAAAAAAATCAGTTAACTGAGCTAAGGTTGTCTCAGAAGACGGGATACTGTGTCTCCAACACCAGTCACGAAAAAACTGACCACTTAGTCTGGTAGATGTTGGATGAAGATTATCGTCTACGGTTGGCAATAGCCTTCACAGCTGCCTTTGAAAATCCTTTCGCTCTGACAAGCTTCCTGACAGTCTGAAGCCTGTCAGAGTGAGAGTGGACAAACCTTGATGATAGCGGAGGAAATGAGGTTGTTTGAGAAGACTTCAATGCTGTGGAAGAAGTCTTGGGAAGTCCACTAAGAGGCCTAGAAGGTCCGGGAACCATTCTCTCTGCAGCCAAAATGGGGCCACTAGCATCATCAATGATTTGCTGTGAGACTGAAACTTGTTGATGACTTCCCTCACCATACTGGATGGCAGGAAAGCATACATGTTCAGGCCGGACCATTCCTGGAGCACTGTGTCTGTTGCCCATGCCAGAGGTCTGAAACTGAGGAGCAATACAGGGAAGACTATGATTCTTCGACACTTGCAAAACGTTCATCTTGCTCAGAGTACATAAATTCAGTGTTCACTCTGTTGGTAGATGTTAGTATGGTTGTTCTGGGCCGAAATGAGAAGATCTCTGGTGCCTGGCAAAGAGAGAAAGAGTATGTGCTTCCTTGGTTCCTTATGAAGGCCAGAGCTGTTATGCTGTCTGAGTGGACTACAATTATTTTGTTGTGTGTTACTGAAGCAAAATGCTGAAGAGCCAGGAGTAACGCTTTCAGCTCCCTTACATTGATGTGGAGCAATCTTTTTTCGTGCGACCACCTCTCTGCAACTTCCAAGTCCTGTAAATGAGCTCCCCATCCCAGGTTGGGTTCAGAGGGAATAGAGACTTCCCTACCAGGAATCTCTCTTCTCCCAGCCAACACCCCCCCCCAACAAAGGTCCTTCTTGAATTCGGGAGTAATGGGGAAGACAAATGAGTCCGGGGATGTCTTTCTGTGCCAGCTGGCCTTTAGGAAGAACTGCAGGGGTCTCAAGTGCAGTCTCCCTAACGGCATAAACTTCTCTATGGAAAAAAGAGTGCCCATAAGGCTCATCCACTCTTTGGCTGAGCAGGAAGAAAGAACGAGAAATTTGTGAATTGTCTGCAGGCAGGAAAGAATTCTTTTCTGTGACGGAAAAGCCCGAAAACTGTGAGAGTTGATCATCATCCCTAAATAGACAGTCGACTGAGTCGGGACTAGTTGTGACTTGGAAAAGTTGATCAGAAGACCCACATCCTGGACAAGGGAGAGAGTCTTCTGTAAGTCCTCCGTGCAATGGTTTCTCAACGGGAAGTGTAGCAGCCAGTTGTTGAGATACAGGCATATAATGATGCCCATCAAATGTAGTCACTTTGCTACTGGGGGGAGAACCCTGGTGAAGACCTGTGGGGATCTTGAAAGACCAAAACCGAGGGCTCAAAACTGGTAGATCCTGCCCTGGAACACGAATCTGGGTGGGCTGGAATGTGAAAGTATGTGTCCTCCATGTCTATCATAAATGGAGGAAAGCACTGACTGATTAGTTTCCCCCCTGAATTTCGTGGTCGTTACAAAAAAATTCTGAGCACTTAAGTCCGGGACAGGTCTCCACCCTCCGATGACTTGGGTACGATGAAGATGCGGTTGTAAAGCCCCTTCGAGTTCACGTCTTTCACAACGTTTATGGCCTCTTTTTTGAGCAGAGAGGTAAACTCCTTTGACAGGGCCAAAAACCTCTGTGAGCCTACGGAGTAGGTTGTCAAGTTGATGGGTGCCAATGCCAATTGAGGCTTAGAGTTGAAAGGGAATCGAGTACCCCTCTCTCAAAACTTCTATCACCCATGGTTCTGCACTCTTCACTTCCCATTTCCTCTAAAAATGGAGAAGTCTTGCTCCCACTGGCACACAGAGGAGCAGATCTTCACTTGCTAGAAGAGGGTCTGGTAGATGGCTTGATGACCTTGCGCAACAAACAGGGTTTGGTACATGGTTGGGACTGATACCCTATTCTGCCACCACGAAAAGGCTGCTGCTGCAAAGGAGAGGCCATCCTTAAACTAACGGATGCCACAGGTGTCCAAATCAACAGCTTTGGGCATTTAGTGGACTGCGTTGGCAAGTCCTGGGTAGTCTTCTTCTGAAGCTCTGAAGCTACGTGCTCCAAAGTAGCCTTGGGAAACAGACTATCTTGGTCCAACAGGTGAAGTGCAGAGATGATTTCTGAAGAGTGACTCATCTGCTGACAAACAAACATCCCAGCCCCTTCTTCTTCAATATGCCTAAGGCAAAGAGAGCAGCCAATTCTTGAATCCATCACAAACTGCACATTATCCGCAAAGGATAAAACTCCTAGCCAGTCCGCAGTAAAATTGTCTGTTAGCGCTGTGCAATCTTCAGTCTTCTTTGTTAAAGCTCCCACTGTCCAATCAAGGAAGCTGAATATTTCAAAGACCTTGAATAAGTGATCCAACTCTGCTGACAAAATGCCTATCTTGGCCAAAACAAAAGCAGAACATCGCGTCAAATCAATCAAGCCAGAGAAGTCCTCTTGGGAAGAGGCAGAAACTCCCAAGGATGGAGCCTCCCAGGTGACATAAGAGAGATGCCTCCCTTTCATCAAACGAGGAGGAGGGGTGCAGAAGGTGGCCTTGCCAAGATCCCTCTTATCATCCAACCAATCCCCAATATGGCCAACACTGAACACACCCCTACCACCGGGTGCTCGGCTGACACTGCCTGATCAGTGCTCTTCTTTGATGTATTTAACTCAGGTCAGAGTGCTTTTCTTGCTTCTTGTTAGTGTAAATGAATCTCTAGATACTTTATTTATACTGTATTGGGCAAAGTTATTTTTCATTATACGAAGTGTTTTTAAGTTGAAATATAACTTAAATACGTCTCATTGTGAAATTAATATTTTTTTTTTTTTGTCAATAGATGACGGCCATTTTTCGCTCACGTTTGTTTTGTGTAAAAAAAAATCAAGATTCCTGTTCAACTATTTTCACTCATGATTTTATCATAATATGTTTTATATATTTATCATTTATCGGTGTAAAAATAGCAGTAATATGTGTTCTTTCATGCCCAGTAGTTTGATTAAAATACTTTCTCTCAATTTTAATTGCGGTCGAGTTTCATCCACGTTGCCGATGCACGATAATTTATCGTCATTAGTAGCTTGAACGTTGTTTTCTCAGCTTCAGCTATGACTTGCAGCTTAAATTTACCTTTATATTTCCTTGCCGATCTTTTTATCCATACCAAATAAAGGGTATAATGTAAAATATATCAGTCCTATTCTACTTAACATCATTTGTACTAAAACTAAGGCAATTGTTTACTACCGTAAGATGGTTGAAATACAAGCAAAACAGCTGTTGTTATCCAATTCAGTTATAAGCAAAAATGATATTTTAATGATAAAATAAAGTTTGTTCATACTTACCTGGCAGATATATATATAGCTGTATTCTCTGATAGTCCGACAGAATTTCAAAACTTACGACACACGCAGTGGGAGATCAGGTGGTTTGATTAAAATACTTTCTCTCCAATTTTAATTGCGGTCGAGTTTCATCCACGTTGCCGATGCACGATAATTTATCGTCATTAGTAGCTTGAACGTTGTTTTCTCAGCTTCAGCTATGACTTGCAGCTTAAATTTACCTTTATATTTCCTTGCCGATCTTTTATCCATACCAAATAAGGGTATAATGTAAAAATATATCAGTCCTATTCTACTTAACATCATTTGTACTAAAACTAAGGCAATTGTTTACTACCGTAAGATGGTTGAAATACAAGCAAAACAGCTGTTGTTATCCAATTCAGTTATAAGCAAAAATGATATTTTAATGATAAAATAAAGTTTGTTCATACTTACCTGGCAGATATATATATAGCTGTATTCTCTGATAGTCCGGCAGAATTTCAAAACTTACGACACACGCAGTGGGGATCAGGTGGTTAGTACCCATTCCCGCTGCTGGGAGGCGGGTATCAGGAACCATTCCATTTTCTATTCAGATTTTCTAGTGCCACTGTCTCCTGAGGAGGTGGGCGGGCACTATGAATATATATATCTGTTGGTAAGTATGAACAAACTTTATTTTATCATTAAAATATAATTTTGTTCATGAGACTTACCTGTCAGATATATATATAACTGAATACCACCATTGGAGGTGGGTACAGACAGAATAGGATTTAGGAAACACAATACATGTAGGTGATTGATACCTTGGTTCTTTACCTGTTAGCATAGCTGACTTCGTGATTACTGTCACCCAAGTCCGCTTCTGCTTTACTAGAGTCTCCAGCAAGGAAGTGACCTGTATAGCTGGTGAGTTCTAGATGATCTGTCAACGGGGGCGTGACCACGATGTGACTAGACCATATTGAACATACAATGAGGGCAAACGAAGAAAAAACAACCACCTGACCAAGCCTAACTAAGTTAGGATAGCACAACTAAAGCTAACGAGTGGAAGTCCACCTCTGGCCTTCGACCCCAACAACCATAAAAACACTCTCTAACCATTTTCTATAGGATAGGATGTGTGTCACTCCCTGCCCCCAGGATTGTATCTGCGGAAACGTATGGTCCTAGCGAGAAGCAGTTCTCATATGTCGTCTTCACATCTCTCAGGTAGTGTGAAGCGAACTTAGAGTTGCTACGCCAAAATGTGGCACCCAGAATGTTACTGAGTGTCATATTCTTCTGAAAAGCCACTGAAGTTGCAACCGCCCTCACCTCGTGAGCATTGACTTTCAGTCTAAAATCAGTGTCTTGACAGCATAAATGGGCTTTTTAATCGTGTTCCTCAGGAAGAATGCCAGAGCATTCTTCGACATAGGTAAGTCCGGTCTCTTCACTGAATACCATAAATTATCCGAGGGCCTCGACTTTCCTTCGTTTTGTCTAAGTAGACCTTGAGAGCCCTAACAGGGCATAGGACTCTCTCTGGCTCTTGAACCAGAATCTCAGCCATACCCTTAATTTCAGTCTCTTGGGCCAAGGGGTTAGACGGGTTCTCGTTTTTCGCTAAAAAGTAGGACTTAAAGTACAAACTGCGTTATGTCCTTTAAAGCCTATATGTTTACTGAAGGCTTGAAGTTCGCTAACCCTCTTCGCAGCTGCTAGAGCAGTTAGAAAAATAGTCTTTCTGGTAATGTTCTCAATGTCGGTGAACGAAGAGGCCTCGAAAGGACTGGACATCAGGAACCAACACCACATCTAAATTCCAAGAAGGAGTCCTTTGCAGTGCACCTTCGAGGTTTGAATGATCTAAATAGATCGTGAAGGTCTTTGTTGTTAGTCAGGTCCAGGTTTCTATGCCTAAAAACTGATGATAGCATACTCTATATCCCTTGATAGTCGGGACCGCTGGTTTGACTTCACCCTCAGAAACAAGAGGAAGTCTGCTATCTGACTCTCAGAGGTCGTGGTAGAGGAAATGCCCTTCTTTCTACACCATCTCCTAAACACGGTCCACTTCGATTGGTACAAATTACTGGAAGAGAATCTTCTGGCTCTGGCAATAGCTCTTGCCACTGATCTAGAAAACCCTCTCGCTCTGGCCAGCTTCGATAGTCTGAATGCAGTCAGACTCAGAGCGGGAGGTTTTTGTGGTACCCTCGAAGTGGGGCTGTCTGAGTAGATCGACTCATGGGCAGTGTTCTCGAAAGTCCACTAGGAAGGACATGACCTCTGAACCACTCCTCGAAGGCCAAAACGGGCGATCAACGTCATCCTCGTCCCTTCCGACGACGCAAACTTCCTGATGACTTCTCCGAGAATAAAACAAAGCCAAATCCAAAACAGTCCACAATTGCGATGCCTAGCCACAAGTCCAAGTCAAAAAACCAAAAGTCAAACAAATACTTAAGTGACAACCAAGTTTACGAAATCCAGACGAGGTACTGAAAACAGGTGTTGACAGTACCGGCGACAGAGAAAATCTGAATAGAAATGGGAATGGTTCTGATACCCGCCTCCCAGCGGCAGGAATGGGTACTAACCACCTGATCTCCCACTGCGTTATGTCGCAAGTTTTGAAAATTCTGTCGGGACTATCAGAGAATACAGCTATATATATATCTGACAGGTAAGTCTCATGAACAAATGTCTGTTTTTATCCGATTCAGTTATAAGCAAAACAACAGTTTCTCGTTCAGTTGTTTATGGTTGTATGCATTTATGCAAAAGTATAACATTATTAACAATACTTTTATCATTCTCTTTTACTTTTTTAACTAGAAGATGGGATAAAGAGATGGAAGAAAAGAAGTTGGTCTACTGTAATATGGTCTCTCTCTCTTTGCCTCATTGTACTCTGCTGCCTGCGCCCGCACGAAATTTAAAAATAGTTTATAAATATTGTCCTATCGGTATTAACTGCTTACCCCATCGCAAAATCGAATTATCCTAAGGCGAAATAACATAACTCAAGCACTACCTGAGTACCTGAGTATTTTAATAGTTTTATTACAAAAAGTGCATTTAGTCATGAAAATGATACGAAAATACAGTAATTAGTGAATATTTCTCAGTGAAAAATACTGCGAATGGGCAAATTTTCAGTGAATAATGCGTATACATGTTCCATAGAAAAATCCGCGAATAGGTGAGTCCGCAAATCGTGAGACCGCGAATACGGGGGTTTACTGTAGGTGTGTAAAATTCTGAAGGCCAAGCTGAACTGCCTTCAGCTGTCTTACATTGACAAGTAAGTCCTGTTGTTCTGGAGTCACTGTCCCTGAAACCTCTTGATTGTTTAGCAGGGCTCCCCAACCTATGTCCAAGGTGTCGGAATAAAAGTCTAGGTCAGGGTTCAGAGGATGAAGGGACTTCCCTTCCGACAGCTTTTCTTCTGACAACCACCACTGCAGGTCCGATTTTATCTCCGGGGTGATCAGAAAAACATGACTGTCTGGCTGTGTATTCCTGTTCCAGTTGGCATTCAGGTAAACTGGAGTACTCTCATATGCAATCTGCCCAGTCTGATGAACATTTCCAAGGAGGCCAGAGTTCCCAGTCAGCTCATCCATAGTAGAGCTGAACAAGACAATGGGGCTAGAAACTTCTGGATTGTTTGAAGGCAACTGGACATCCTCTTGAGGGATGGAAAAACCTGAAAAACTTGAGCATTCAGTGTCATCCCCAGATAGAGGATTTCTTGCGATGGGGTCAACTGGGATTTCTGGAGATTTATAAGAAGGCCCAGCTCCTGGGCCAGAAGAAGAATCTTGCATGTGTCCTCCCTGCACTTGTTCTTCAAGGGGGATCGAGGAAGCCAGTCGTCTAAGTAAAGACTGACATGGAGCCATTTCAATAGCGGAGCTAGGACTTGAGTGAACATTAGAGAGGCTGTTGAAAGACCAAATGCAAAGAGCCGGAAATTGGTAAACTTTGTCTTGAAAGACAAACCTTAGATACTTCCTGAAACTTAGCTGAACAGGGAGATGAAAGAAAGTGTCTTACATATTTAAGGTTACCATCCAGTCATCCTGGTGAATGGATGCAGGGACTGAGTGGTTTGTCTCCATCTTGAACTTTGTCTTCAAGACAAAGTGACTGAGGGTGCTTACATCGAGGACTGGTCTCCAACCCCCCGACGCCTTTGGTACCAAAAAGAGACAACTGTAAAATCCCTCTGAGCTGGTGTCCTGAACCTCCTCTATGACCCTTTTCTGTATGAGGGAGGAGACTTCCTCCAATAGGGACTAATGTCTCTCAGAGCCTACCGAATAAGCTGTCGATGTGATGGGAGAGGTTACTAAGGGGTTGCTCTCCAAGAATGGAATGACGTAGCCCTCCTTTAAAACACTGATAATCCAGGGCTCTGCTCCTCTTATCAGCCACCTCTACCAAAACTAGTAGTCTGGCTCCTACAGGGACATGAAGGACTTCTGTCTCACTTCCTATGTGCTGGTTTAGAAGAGCTCTTCTTGATGGTTCTGGATGAAAAGCAGACATTTGAGCAGGACCTGAATGGCGTCCAAGATCTCCCTCCACGAAAGGCTTTTACTGGAGGGGAGAGGTGGTCCTAGCTTGAAAAGGAGAAGAATCCTTGGGACGCCTAGATGATTGTGTCAGCAAGTCTTGAGTTGTTCTCTTCTGTAAGTCCAATGCTGTCTCTTTCACAGCGTCCTGAGGGAAGAGATGATTCTTGTCCAGGAGCAACAACAGCAATACAGACTTTTGGATCTGGGTAACCCCCTTAGAAACAAAGCACCAGAGCTCTCATTTCTTCCACACCCCAAAAGTAACGACAGCAGAGAGCTCTAGAGAACCATCTCTAACAGCCTTGTCTGCACAAGACAGAACCCCAAGCCAGTCAGAGGCAATATCCAAAGCGAAATCTGGATCGTCCTCAGTTTTCTTGTCCAATTTACCCACAACCCAATCAAGGAAACTGGGGACTTCAAAAACTACTTTGAATATATCCTTAACCAAAAGATTCAATTCTGCAGACATAACATGATTAACATGATTTTGGCCAACGAGAAAACAGATCGATGAGACGAGTCAATAAGACCGGAGAAATCCCCTTGGAGGAGGCAGCAACTCCCAGAAAGGGAGCCTCCCCGGTCATGTAGGACAAGTACCTCCTGCATACAAGACAAGAAGGAGGAAAAGCAAAAGACCCTTTATTCTGCTCTCTTTTGGCAGAAAGCCAATCTTCCATTTCCTTAAAAGACTTACTAAAGGAGGATGAAAGGACCATCTTGGAGACATCCAGCTGGTTTCTCATTAAGAACATCAAGGCAGGCGAAGAAGGAGCAGCTAGGGTGAAAAAAGGGAGGCAAATTTGCCATCAAATACCCCAGCAGGGTAGCATATGCTGAAGGAGAAGCAGGTTCTGGGTCAATCTCTTCTTCCGAAGAAAAATTAGACAAGTGGTCATCCTGAGCAGGTTTAGGAGCAGAAGGAGCTTTCTTAAGCAAGTCCTAATCTGGGCCAACTGTTGTTTAATTGGAGCCAGAGCAGTTTCATCAGGGTTCAAAGGCGATGAAGACAGCGCTGGAGGTACAACGGGAGAAGGTGTAGGAGACCGATATCTAGGTGAGGACGAAAAAAAGAGTTGGGAGCCTGGAAGCAGGTGCTGGGCACTTGGGAGTGGGCGCTGGGCACTCAGGAGCACGTGTCAGGCTTTCAGGAGCGGGCACTGGGTGCTCAGGTTGGGGCGCTGTGTGCTTGGGAGCCAGATGCGGACACGCTGGAGCAGATGCCGCGTGCTCAGGTGAAAGGGTCTCTGGACTGTCCCAGGGAGACACAGGTGGGTGCTGGTGGACAGGGACAGGAACAGAAGGGTCCAAGGAGAAACTACAAGATGGTCTGGGATTGCTTGGAGTCTGCTTATACCGCTCGACAGGCAGAGGGTCTGGAAGCCAACCATGGTATTCAGAAGGGCACTTACCCTGCTCTCTCTTCACCGAGAGCCAATCGCCGATCTCTTTGAGCACTTACTTCGAAGAGGAGGAGGGAACCATCTTATGAAGACGAGTGCTGACATCTGCTTGATTCCTCATTAAGGAAAGTCGGAGCGGGCGAGACTGGAGCCACTGGTTGGAAGAACAACGGAAAAGTCGCTAGGAAATATCTCAGTAGAGATGCATAGGCTGAAGGGGCTGGATCTTGAATTAAGTCCTCGACAACTGAAGAAACCAGGGATAAAGACAAGTCCATAGGAGTTTTGGTCACAACCAGAAGTTTACTGAGCAAACCTAGAATGTCATCAAACTGTTTCTTGATAGTCGCCAATGACTGATCTTCTACCACAGGCACAGAACTAGAAAATGGCAAGGAGGGAGCCAGGCACTTGACAGTTGGCACCGAATGCTTGAGAAATGGCGCCAGGCGCTCGGAGGCAGGCAGCGGGCACTCAAGAGCAGGCAATGGGCACTCAGAACTGGCACTAGGCACTCTGGAGAAAATGTTGGGCGCTCATGTGGGCGCCTAGACAGAGAGCGTTTCTTGACAATGAGGCGCCAAGCGCCCCAAATACGGAGCTCTGAGAAAGAACAGTCAGGAGAAAGGTACTACCCCAGACTGTGTCAAGCACTAAGGGACAGTTGCACACTGCGAGGAGGATCCTTAAAATGTTTGCAAGGAAGAGGCAGAGAGCTGTCCATGTTGTCCGTGCATCTCTTCAAGGGACAAGGCTTGCCTGAAAAACAGCAAAGGTGCTTCTTGCTGGGAATGGAATCCAAGTCTGAAGATAACTGGTGAGCAAAAACAGAGAAGCCTTTCCAATGGTTGTCTTTCGAAGCCTGGACATGCACAACAGGTTCGACTGAGGGGGCGACTACCCATGGGCAAACCCCAACGGCCTCCTTTGGACCTCCAGTATGTCTCCTCCCAGGTTCCGTGGAGTATGACAGGGACCTTCATCTAGGAGAACTGGCAAGATGGGCAGTCACCTCCTCCACTTGCACTGGCACTGCAATATTCACTTTGTCCAAAAGGACTTTTAGGGATGTCCCTAATTCACCCACTGTGTTTACCACTAACTCAAACTTGCACTCAAGACTGGCAATGGCATCGGGTTCGGAAGCATAGGAGCTAGGCACAGGAGTAGATGGTACAATGTTAGGGGGACTGAGGATGGGAGACAAGGCTGGAACAGGGGAAGAAAGAATGGCAAGATCATCTACAGCACTAGATCTAGGTGTACGTTTTGGGCTACAAGCCCTACTCTCAGCCCTAGAGGCCGCCTTCCTCTTCCTATCTCTATCAAGTTTATCTATATGTGATTTTAACACCTTCCACTGCTTATCATCCCAGTCCTTACATTCATCACAAGTAAGCTCTTTCGAACATATCTATCCCCTACAACTTGAACAAATCGTGTGAGAATCATAAGTGGAGGAACTTGAGTCCGACATGGTAAATAGCAAAATTAGGAATAACCACACTCTGAGCTAAGCTAAAACGCTTGAAGGCTACACAACAAGTGAATACTTCACCGAATCCTGGAAGGACAGACCCAGTGACTCGATGAAATAAATCAACAAAAGCTGCTGCAAACAATCGATGTTACGCTGAAGGCCGGCAGAAAAGAAGTGACATTTTCTTCTTTGTTGTTCCTACTGTTCCCCGATAAGTGGGCGGGGTAGTCACCTACACAACAACAATAGAAGTGCTACCGCAATTTTTTAAACTTAAGCTGCCGCATGATGGAAAAGTATAGCTGTGTAATTACTTGGTAAGTCACTTATATTAAATAACCTGTTTGCCCAATATGAATTATTTTGTCACCTACCCAAAATTAATTTTGCTGCCAATTTGGTTTTTTATTCTTTCTGTTTGTTATTACCTAATTTTGAAAGGAATACACAGCAACTACTGATAAATTTTAGAAGAAAAATTAAGTTCAAAATAAAATTCCAACAAACACTTCGTGAAAAAGCTGAGATGTTAGTCGCTGCTGACAACTACAGTCTGAATACTGTTCCACTTGCAAACTATATTTTACACATCTCAAGAAATTTGAAACACAGAAGGGAACTGGCAAAGGCTATGCCACAGTATATAAATTCACTACAGTACAATTTATTCATGATTTTTCCTTAAAATTAATGTAAGGACTGCTGTGCAATTGGGGTGCCTTTCCTCAACACACATGTAAGAAAGGCAAACTTTGAAATAATATACCAAACAAAATGAATATACATTATGAAGAAATGTTTCAAGAGAATGAAGAGATAATATCATATGAGGTAATGCAGGAGGATTATCAAAGTAAATTATGTACATACAGTATATGCATGTACCAGCATATGGATTAGCCATAACTGGGAATCCACTATTCAGTCTTCTCCCTGGCAAAATATACTCAACTTACAAGGATCTGTAGTCATATGTAAGATATCATTATATCTAAATAATTCATCCTATATCTGTTACATTTCTATCATTGCTAGATTAAGTTGCCTTTGTGCCTGCACCAGTTCTTGCTCATAAAAGCAATCCATTAACTTATGATTCTTTAAAAAAAGCTGTACAGTACTGAAAACACACTTCTAAACAACCCTGCTCTCTAAATGTTTGTCTTGAAATTGTCAAGTTAGGAACTCATCAGAAATGAAAGTGCAAAACACTTTTCATGTCACTTATTCAAGAAATTAATAAATCATTCACATTTTCAGACTGTGCATGCTGGACTACGGTGACTTTGTGAGTGAAGCCCTAAGCACGACCTCCCACCCTTTGCTATCTGCCCTTGGAAGAAAACTGGAGTTAGTTCCAGTGGACATGGACAAGGAATACCTTGGGGAAGAGGACTGTGTAAAAAGGATGATGGAGTCTTCCTACGCTCACCTGGAATTCCTGCCATTCCTTGAGTCTTCCTATTCCCAGATGGGAATAACTGAGAAAGTGTACTTTGTCAAGGATGTGATCTACAAGACCAACCTGGTCATATTCTTCAAGAAACACAAGGCCTGGAAGTACAAGTTTGATCAAATGATTCTCCGCTTCTTAGAAGCCGGCCTTATCCAGAAATGGAGTCATGATGTCATGAAAAATCTTAGAAAGAATTCAAAGGTAAGGGTACATAGCAGTTTTGTAGCCAATATAAATAAAAATATTTTCATAATAAAATTAAGTTTCATATATATTTACCAAGTAATTACATAGCTATAGTTTCTAACTTGCGTGGCAGCCTTTTATTTAAAAAATCGCAGTAGCACTTCAATTGTTTAGTGTACATTACGTGAGCAAGCCTCGCTCCACTAATGGGAGTACTGGAAACAACTTGGAAGACAACCTCATTCTGTTTGTGCCCTTATGTCCATGAGAGGCAAGGAGAGCATGCTCCGATTCTGAAATAGGCAGTCCCCGGTTTACAACGGAGTTCCGTTCTTACACCAAATTGTAAGCCAAAAATCTTTATAAGCCAAAAAATTGTTGAAAATCGTGAGAAAACCTTACTTTTACTCCTTGAGTGTCTTTAAAACGATGTAACATGCATTTTTATTGATTTTTTTCTAAAAAACCTCAACAATTTTACCATTCTGCAGTTTTGGAGCCATATTTCTTCCATCCGGATTAGATTCGTAATTCTGAATTTACTGAAACTGGGAAATAATTTTTATGAATATGTTTGAAGAACGTTGTAAGCTCCGAATGTTGTAAGCCAAGCCCATTGTAAGCCAGGGACTGCCTGGTAAGTACTGTATATGAAACAATTTTATTTTGAAAATATCATTTTCATATAAGTAATTTACCATGTAATTACACAGCTGAATCCCACACTGAATGGAGTGGGATACATGGACATACAGTCGACCCCCGGTATTCACTGGGGATGTATACCACAACCCCCAGCAAATAGTTAGAATCCTCGAATACTTGACATCCCTCTAAAAATGCTTATAACTGCCTATTTTGATAGTTCAAACACCAAAAAAATCCTCTAAAAATGCTTATACCCATATAATACTGTAGTTTTATCACAAAAAATGCATTTAGTCCTGAAAATGATATGAAAATATGAAGTTTTCATAATAAAACTAATATTGTAATACTTACCCTAACACCTGAATTAGCCTTGGTCACTGACCAGCCTGAACTATATCCCCATAATGTTACCCACAAAGTAGGTAATTAACTGTCAACGTTACCAAAGCTGCAGGAAAAATCTTGTCATATGAGTTACCTGAGGTACCATTGACAACGCTGCTGCAAATACTGGCCAACAGAGGCCGACATCCCCAACTGAGTCACTGACTATCAAAATTTTAAGTGGGGAGGAGGGTGGGAATCATTCAGGTGTTCAGGTAAGTATTACAATATTAGTTTTATGATGAAAACTTCATATTGCAATACACTCCCTGAACACCTGAATTAGCCCAATTAACAAAATTTTAATGGAGGTGGGATAATGTAATTCAGCCCCACCTGTCAACGGAGAATAAGCAGGTAACTCATTATCAACCTGCTATGTGTAAATGTATGTCACCATATCAATCAATGCTTTCAGTGAAGAGACATGCTGGAGGGAGACCCATCTAGGAAGGGGCACGCCCCCTTTTTGCAACCGCAGAGATGGTAGCTCACTGATCTGCTCTGCATAGGATATCTGTTTAGTCATACACTCACCATACCAATCAATGCTTCCGGTGAAGAGACATGCTGGAGAGTACTTTGATCGTTAGTCAGGTCAGTACTGTCTCGGTCCATTGACCTCCCATGTGGCTCCTCAGAACCTCTTATGTATGGAGGAGTACAATGAACCTCCATGTGGCTATTCAGTGCCTCTCCCGCGTATGGAGGAATGAAGCAGTGTGCCAGCCGATCCTCGGATAAGGCCCGAATCGATGAGACAAAGAAGTACTCAGCACCCCATTAAAAGAGCCACAGCCTTACTAGAGAACCCCTGGACTCGTGAGTAGAAATTATCAAAGACTAAGATACTTAAAAAACGAGTAAACCTAAATTCATGTGATTATACTTACTGCTACCAAGATTCTAAAGACTAAAAGGAATTCCTCTATCTGGTTAACCTAAGAAACTCCGCACTAAGAGAATATCACCTCAGCTAAATGAACGCACCCTAGATAACAAGAGTTGGCTGCTACACACGGACTAACAGAATAACCCTCTGACGAGGCGAACTGAACGTCTCTTAAGTAAAAGGAAGTAAACCTTGAGACAGACTTCCTTGTAGCCACCTCCAGAATAGAAGACACTGAACAATTCCTTAGAAAGGAAGATGAAGTGGCCATACTCTGTAAGTCCGAATACTGTGCACTCAGGGTAATACAGAGATTGAAGATGACGAAGAAGAACCCTGAGAAGCCTGGGAAAACATCTCCCTTAGAAAGTAACTACAGTAATTGCATTCTTTGACAGCGGACGGGAAGGATTCCGCTGAGAGACGAGAAGTGTACGCGGACGCGGACAGTTTCTCAACCTTTGATAAATAGACTTTTAATGCTTGCACCAGACATAATGACATCCCTAAACGAACGAGGCAGAGGGTTAACCTCCGACTCCGACTTCGCCACGAATTCCAGATGAAGACAAATACATACCATTTCCTGCCTAGGAAACCAGCCTACGAATTGTCTGAAGCTCGCCCACCTTTCTAGCTGTAGTTAAAGTTGTAAGAAAAAACACCTCTTAATCAGTTGTCTTAACATTAGAACTTCCAACAAATCCTACGGAGGAGCCCGAGTCGGCAAGACAGGACGATTAATCTTAAAGGAACATAATAAATCATGCATGATCTTACTACCAGAAATTTTCAGGAAGATGGAAACCTCATGCACTGCTAAGTGTTGAGCGGTAGGCAGCAATCGCCAAATACGAAAGAACCTTGACTTTCCGAAGGAATAAAAGAAAATCAGCTATTTTGGCTAAGGAAGGTCTAGAGATGGAATGACCTTCCTTACAACACCAACTTCTGTACATTGTCCAGCTAACCTGGTAAAGCTTACAGGTTGACTTTCTCAAGCTGAAAGAAAGCTGTCTAGAGACAGCTTTAGAGTCCGGTCTGTCTAGCTGCTCGCTCGGCAGTCGCCTTGCAACTAGGTTCAGAACGCGGGAGTTTGGATGATAATGGTGAAGAAGCAGTTGTCTGAGATCTTCCGCATGGGAAGGAACATCGGAACTTCCGTAAGGAGCTTAGGAGTTCCGGAAACCAAGGGCGTAGGGCCAGCAAGGAGCTATTAAGAGTCATAGACGTCTTGACACTCTCCCGCAATTTCCTAATTACCTGATGAATGAGAACGAATGGCTGGAAAGCATAAACCCGCATGTGATTGCAATTTTGTAACATTGCAACGGTGCCTATTGACATGGGGTCCACCATTGGTGAGAAATAAACCGGACAGACGATGGTTTAATCTCATCGTGAAAAAATCCACAGATGCTGGCCACTTCCAGAGAACCTGACATACTACTTCCTGAGCCAAAGTCCACTCTCCCCCCCAATATCTGACGAGAGTGATTTAACGAGTCGGCCAGTACATTGAGATTCCCCGATACAAATTGGGGAAGAAGAGACACTTTCCGTTCTTCACACCTCCTCAGGACTCTATGTGTTATAGTATTGAGTTCTGTTGTTGCAAAACAGAGTCACTACCCTGTTGCGCACTAGGAATGAAAAATTATTGACTCCTCTCGTTCCCGATCCCTCCAAAGGCCGAAGCCTGGGTTTCCTCCAAGGTTGCTCCCCAACCTTGATCTGAGGCATCTGAGTACAGATGAACATCAAGAAGAGGGGAGCCGATAGACCTTGCGGGTGTCAGATGCACTTCTTCTGAACACAACAGAATATCCACCAACAGGCAAGAATCACTCCAGACTATAACTGTGTTCTCATTGCAGAAGTCCCAGCGATTCCTGAGACATACCTGACGAGAAACGCATCCAGAGACGAGACCCTGGAATTAAAAGAGAGAGAGAGTCATTCTCCCTAACAGGCTTCTCCAAACTGGTACCAGCTGTTCTTCCCTCTGGACAGGAACACCTCTACTTCCTGAAGGACCGACTGGATCGTCTCCAGGGTTGGGAAAAAAAAAAAAAGACCTCAAAGGAAGAGAGAACCTCATCCCTGAAAGGTTATAGATTGTTAGGACCAGGTAACTCTTGGCAAAGGTTGACGAATTCCTAGTATCTTACATAGATTCAATAAGAAGTCTCCTCGCCCTTACTAGCTCCTCTAAAGAGGAGGCAAGGATCAGCCAAGGGCTAGATACTTCAATATTCTGTACCCTAGATGATGCATAATTGCCGACACCAGAGACATGATTAGAAGCAACAAAGTTCATCATACTGGCCACATCACCTGAACCCTGAGCAGCCACACAAATCATAACCTCCTGTGACATTACTGCTGACAACGACGACACAAAATTGACTTTGGAGGAGACATCCTCCTCTCTAAAGACTGTCCAGAGAGTCCAAAAAAGAGCCCTCAACAGAACCCTCTTATGTATGTCTGGATAGTGAGGCAAAGATAATTTAAAAAGAAGTCCCTCCTTTCTTGCCAAAGAATGTTGTACAGCCAGCCAAAATATTAGCCTGGACAAACCCCTATCGAAACCGGACGAGTGATGAGGTTGTCAAACAGTACAAGATCAGAGGTTGATATCCAACTTGTTTGAGAAAACCCCATCAACCCAGACAACATCCACAAAGAGTGGGACAAGGCCTCAGACTGGCTGCAAAATGTGTCTCAAAATACAAGCCTCACAAGATGTAACCGCTGAAAAACGATTAGGGACGGTAAGGAACCCAAGAGAGAAGAGCCTCACAGATTAAAAAAGAGGAACTCTGATGCCCGGCAGAAGGGTTACCCTCTACCCTAGAACCCCTTCCGATTAGGAAGCATGGTTGAATCCTGTCTACCCAACCCGATAAGAGAGGATAACCTAGAGTCCGCCTCCCTCAACACCCACCCGACTAGGCCAAACCAGACCGGGTTACTTGATGTTTGGGAGACTACTGGTTTAGTTGCATACAACGATTGAAAACATTGCTTGGTTTAGTTGTGTAGGTTCCTCAGGAGCCTGGACTGCAAATAGAGAGAATGGATAAAGTCCACCATCTGCTTATACTCTCCCTCATTCACTAGAGAAAAAACCTATATCTGGTACCGGCTCCTCTTCTTCAAAAGAGCATTCTCTGTCGGACTGGTCTGACCAAACCGGGACAGGAAAAGAGACTGACTGACCACCCACAAGAGCTGCACCCGATAACCCGGACTTGCTACACCAGGATGTGCGAGACCAACACTTGACATACTTGACCCCATCATACCTGAGCCAACCATAACCTGGTCGCGCAAGCCTTGTACCAACTAAAGCCGATGACAAAATTCTTGAGTCGGGCGCACTCTACTGCGCAAACCCCGCACCACCCAGCAGCGATGACGTAACACCTGGGCCAACCACATCTGGGGGACAAACGCCCACACCTGCGAGCGGAGAGGCCGCAACACCTGATCCACCCAACACCAGATGAACCAACGCCGCACCAGGACAGGTATCTGGAGCTGAAGTCACACTGATTAAGGGAGAGGGAGGAAGAACTACCTGATACCCGGAACCAAAGCCGAATCCACATTGAACACCTTAGAAGGAGGAAAACAGAAATAGCCGCAAGGAAAGTTGAGAAAGAAGTAGAAGAAGGGGAGAAAAGAAAGCAGCCACACTCAGAATAACCACTGGAGCACCTACCGCCGATGTTGGACAGGTGGAGAACATACCAATTGGTCCAGTACTCAAAGGAGTTTCTCAGGACAAGCTATGAGCTGCGGAACCAATGGGAACCGAAGAAGGAAAATTACCAGCTACTCTAGTGAAAAGGAGAGGCTGAGGACACCATCAGTACTGAGACACTCAACGATGACGCAGCCGAAATGCTAAATGCCGTAGCATACGCAAGAACCGCAGGGGACACATTACGTTTTAAACCCAATACTGTAGAGGAAGATAATATGGTAAGATAATATGGAGTTGCGGAAGACTCCGCAACCGCCTGTGAAGCACCTAGATCAGAAGCCTGAGAAAAATACCGGACCCGTGTAAGGTGCTACAGAAGACAGCCCCACCAAAGAAGGCGAGAGTGCAAAAAAAGTTCTTAATTTAGCGACGCAAAATAACTGCCAGTGAAATTTTGCATCGTGAGAAGAATAGCAGCTGTGTTGGGATGCCAGAAGGCTGCACCTTCCACTTCTCTTCCTGAACTCTTCCTAACCTATTTTCCCTACTTGTCTGTCTTAACTAACTCTATATCAACCTCAGAACTTACACCTTGAGTGGGAAAGCGGGAATCTCCTGCCAACACTGCCTGCTCCGTGCCGGGGGGCGGCGGAACCTACCTTCAAGGCTTGTGGTTCTCCATGACCCCCACCACCCATTAGGGCTGGTTCTGGAACAGGCAGGGGGGCTGAAAAAGAACAATTAGAATCAACTATGCTACTACTATCACCATCTCTATTCTCTGTTAACTTACTCATCATGCTAGAAATAGGCTAGACATACTGGATAATAAACTGTCCTCTAACTTCTTGAATAACTCTGAATCTAACGCTTCCTTATCTACTGATTGTAACCCTCTTCGAGCCAAAGGATTTTCCGTTTCAAAAAATCCTCCATTTGATATAATGAACAAGACCTATACTTGTCACATCTCTGACTGATACTACACTGAACCTTCCTATATAAAATACAAACAGAATGTCAATCGTGTTTGAGGGTACTCATCCTACGCTTGCAGGACGTGCAGGACCGATGAGCGGCAGCATCTCCAGCAGAAGGATCGGTTGTCGAAGATGTAGACGAAGTGGAAGCAGCGGCACTAGCAGATGGCGACATCTTCTTGTCTGACTTATCCAATCGAGTCTAAAGTATCGATCCAAAGTTAAAACCGGGAGAGAAGTTCCAAATCCAGTCAATAAAGTATAAATCCAGGATAAAAGGCGTTGAAAACAGTCCAAAATCGTAATCTGATGTCCATATTCTTTAAATGGGGGTCGGACTAAATGACCAAAAGTTCGCCTGATGTGGGACACACCCAAACAGCATGGCAAACAAAAAACTGGGGATGTCGGCCTGTATTTGCAGCAGCGTTGTCAACAGTACCTCAGGTAACTCACTTGACAAGATTTTCCCTGTAGCGTTGGTAACGCTGACAGTTAATTACCCACTTTGTTGGCAATTATGGGATATAGTTCGGGCTGGTCAGGTGTTCAGGGAGTGTATTGCAATACAGTAATTAGTGACTATTTCTCTACGAAAAATACCTCGAATAGGCAAATTTTCCTCGAATAATGTATATATACGTTCCACAGAAAAATCTGCGAATAAGTGAAGCCACAAATCCGGAAATGCGGATGGGCAGGGGTCCACTGTATTCTATTACAAAACATTAAGGCATGGTAATGACTCTTGAATAGAAAATTTGCTAGCACTGAAACAATGCTTGTCGTTCCCTTACCAGGTAAGAGAGCTACTGCAGGTGAATACTGCCTCTGATTGGTGCTCATTTTAACCTGTAGTGGAATAGCGGTTGAATCGTGGGTCGCCTCTACTTAAGTGGGAGCCTTGCAGCGGAGGATAGGCCTGACTGCTGGCAAAGCATACACAAGAGCCTTTGCCCTGGGCACAGTACCAATATAAAAAACACCACCAGACAATGCTCTTACCTACACTGAAAACACCACAACCCACCCACTGCGACTGGTGGGTACTCCAGGTACATTGTACCCCCTGGCTCCCCAAAACTCGACACCTTACTTCAAGGCAAAGAGATAGTAGGAGAAAAAGAGAGATTCCTATGCTTCTTCCCCCAATACCATGCCAGCCACTGATAATGGTCCCAAGGTACTGCAATTTTCAAACACTGTTTTAACTTCTTTCAGCAAGACACAAAAATCAGTTCACACTTCCATGGGTTGACTGCAGGGTGGAAGTGAGGGATATATTGTGCCTGAAACCTAATGCGGTAGAGACTGCCCTGATGTCATAAAGCTTTCACTTTAAAAGTGGGGAAAGTGTCCTCCTGAATCTGAGAGTGCACCTCAAAAATTAAGTCCTTCAGGAAGAAGGACAATGCGTTCTTAGTCAGAGGGCCAGGAGGGTTCCTGACAAAACACTAGAGGTTACTGGATGGCCCTCTGATCTTCTCGGTCCTACTCAGTTAATACCTCAGAGCCCTAACAGAACAAAAAAGAACTCTCTCTTTCTCCTCACAGCCAAGGATGTCCGTTAAGTTCTTAATGGAGAAGGAACGGGGCCAGGGCTTGGATGGGTCCTTGTTCTACGTTAAAAATCCAAGGGTAAAGGAGCAAACTACGTCTCCTTGTGAAAACCTACCACTTTATTAATGCCTTGGATCTCGCTAATACATTTAGCAATAGCCAAGGCCACAAGGAAGAGTCTTCCGGGCAAGGTTTCTCCAAGTAGAGGAACGTAGGTGTTCAAAAGTGGGACCTGTCAGCCACTACAATACTGCGTCCAGGTTCCAGGAGACCAGATCTTCCTTCCTTTGCTTGGACAAATCAAAGGACTTGATGGGGTCATTAAGATCTGGGTTTGATGAAAGATCTAGGTCCCTGTGCTTAAACACTGAGCTAAGCATAGCTCGATACCTCTTAATGGTGGAGGACGAGAGATTCCTAGATCTCCTCAGATAAAGGAGGAAATCTGCAATTTGGATCACAGATGTCTCAGAAGAAGAGACATGTCTGAGACACCAGCTTCTGAAAATCGTCCACTTAGCCTGGTAGATGCAGCTAGAAGATTGACGCTTGCATCTTGCAATAGCCTCTGCAGCACGTCTTGAAAAACCCTTCACTCTGACAAGCTTCCAGGCAGTCTGAAGCCTGTCAGGGCAGGAGCAGACAACCTTTGGTGGTATCTCTTGAAGTGACATTGTCTGAGTAGAACAGTTTTTGGGGAAGGAGTCTCGGAAAGTCCACCCACAACCGTAGCAGGTCTGGGAACCATGTAATGTTGCGATGAGCCCGAAACTTGTTCAGCACTTCCCTGACCATGTTGAAGGGCAGAAAGGCGTAGAGGTCCAAGTTGGACCAATCTTGCAGAATGGTGTCTGTTGCCCTTGCTAGAGTCCAGGGCCAGAGAACAAGAGAGAGGAAGGCGATGGTTCCTTGAGGTGGCAAACAGGTCCAATGTCAGCCTGCCCCATAGTTTCCACAGATCCCTAAAGACCAGGGGATCCAAGGTCCACTCAGTGGGAAGGACCTGCTTCCAATAGCTCAGTTCATCCTCCAGAACATTTAGTTTGCCCTGAATAAATGAAGTGACTAGAATCACTTGATTTTGATCTGCCCACAGTAGAAGGTCTCTTGCTGTCTGGCAGAGAGAAAATGAGTGAGTGCCGCCTCGCTTTCGTATGTACATTAGGACTGTGGTATTGCCTGAATGGACTACCACAGTCTTGTTGTGAACTAGGGTCGAGAAGTAATGAAGCCCTACATGAATTGCTTTCAGCTCTGACATTGATGTGAAGGTTCTGTTCTTCCGGGGACCACATCCCGGAAACTTCCCGATTCCCCAAGAGGACTTTCAAACCTAGATCTGAGGCGTCTGAATAGAAGTCTAGGTCTGGGCTCAAGAGGATGAAGGGACTTTCCTCCCGAAAGTCTTTGTTCAGACAGGTACCATTGTAGGTCCAACTTTATCTCCCGGTTTATGGGAAACACGTAGGTGTTCAGCT
This sequence comes from Macrobrachium rosenbergii, assembly GCF_040412425.1. NCBI lineage: Eukaryota > Metazoa > Arthropoda > Malacostraca > Decapoda > Palaemonidae > Macrobrachium > Macrobrachium rosenbergii. Next base: position 42,420,593 of record NC_089794.1, read on the forward strand.
GTGTTTCCCTATCTCAGTTGGCCTTGAGGTAGAATTGAAAAACTCTCATTTGACATCTGCCGAACTTAATGAAAGTCTCGATGGATGACAGAGTCCCAAGTAGGTCATCCACTGATATGCCAAACAAGACGAAAGGGCTAGAAACTTGTGGACCATCTGAAGGCAGCTGGTAATTCCCTTGGCAGACAGAAAAGGCCGAAAAGTCCAAGAGTTGAGACTCATCCCCAAATAGAGGATCTCTTGCAACAGGGCTAACTGGGACTTCTGAAGGTTGATGATAATGCCCAGTTACTGAGAGAGGAGAAGAATCTTGTTCAAGTCCCTCATGCACTTTTCCCTTGAAGGGGATCGAAGAGGCAAGTCATCCAGATACAGAACGACATTTATGCCTATTAAATGAAGCCATTTGCTAGAGAAGCGAGGACCTGAGTGGCTGCTTGAGGTTCCGTAGAGAGGCCAAAGCAAAGAACCCAAAACTGGAAGATTTTGTCTTGGAAGATGAACATTAGATACTTCCTGGAGTCTAGATGGATGGGGATGAGAAAGTATGCATCCTCCATATCCAAGGTTATCATTCAATCGCCCTGGTGAATGGATGAAAGGACTGACTGGTTCATCTCTATCTTGAACTTTGTCTTCTGGACAAAGAGATTGAGGGCACTTACGTCAAGGACTGGTCTCCATCCCCTGATGATTTGGGGACCACAAACAGACATTTGTAGAAGCCCTCTAAGTTGATGTCCTTGATTTCTTCTATGGCTCTCTTTAGAAGGAGAGAGGAGACCAACAAAAGGGCCAAATGTTTCTCCGAGCCTCTTGAGTAGGCCGTCAATACGATGGGAGAAGTGACTAAAGGGGGGGCTTTCCATGAATGGGATGGAGTAGCCCTCCCTCAGAACCTTGACAATCCACTGTTCTACACCTCTGTTACTCCACTTCTCCCAAAACTCGAGAAGTCTGGCTCCCACTTGTGCACGGAGGACTTATTCCTCATTTCTTGGGTAAGGACTTGACTGAGCTCCTCTTGATGGTTCTGGCCAAGAAGCGGACATTGGAGCGGGTCCTAGACTATGACTTGGACTTACTCCCACAAAAGGGATGCTGCTGGAGAGGAGAGGCTGTCTTAGGAACAAATGCAGATGAATCCTTGGGGCGTTTGGAAGAACGTGCCAAAAGATCCTGAGTCGACTTCTTTTGGAGGTCCAACTTCTGGGTCTGAGTGACTCCTTTAGTGGTAAAGGAGCACTATAATTCTCTTTTCTTCAAAACCCCCAGAGAGAAAAGAGTTGCAAGTTCAACAGAGACATCCCTGATGGCCTTGTCTGCACAAGAAAGGACTCCTAGCCAGCTGGAGGCAAAGTCTCCTACTAAATCATTGCAATCTTCAATCTTCTTGGCTAGTGCTCCCACCATCCAGTCCAAGAAACTGAAAACTTCAAACACCTTGAACAGGTCCTTGACAAGGTGGTCAAGTTCTGCCAATAAAAACAATTTTCACCGACGAAAACACAGAGCATTGGGAAGAGTCAATGAGGCCGGAGAAGTCCCCTTGAGAGGAGGCAGCGAGTCCCAAAGAAGGAGCTTTCCCAGTGGCATAGGAAAGATACCTCCTACAGACTAAGCGCAAGAGAGGAAAGGTGAAGAAAGCCATACCTTGGTCCCTCTTAGCAGAAAGCCAATCTTCAATCTCCTGAAGTGCCTTCCTAGAAGACAAGGAAAGAACCACTGTGGGGAGCCTAGACCTGTCATCTGGGTGGCTCCTCATCAGGAAGGTTGAATCAGGTGTGACCAGGACAGCTGGTGCAAAAATAGGTAGGAAAGCTTGACAGCAAATATTGAAGGAGAGCTGCACAGGCTAGGAGACCCACAGTCAGAAGCAGGCGCTTGGCACTCCAAGCAGGAGACTATTACTGAAGAGTTGGAGCCGGGTGCTTGGGAGCTGGTGTCAGGCGATCAGGAGGTTGCGCCGAGCGTTCAGGGGGAGCTGGGCGCTTGGATGATAACAAAAGGGTCCTCAGAGGGTTCACTGGGCACTTGGGGGCCAAGTAAGTGCGCTCAGTAGAGAAGGCCTTGGGGTGTCCCATGCACGGAGTGGATATCAGACTGAGGCAGAGACACAGGGATCCATAGCGAAACCGCAGGAAGGCTGTGGGCTGAGATTTGCTTCCTTATACCACTTGACAGGCTGCGGAGAACGGCATGCAACATCATGTGCATGCCTCTTCAAGGGGAGAGACGCATCAAGACAACGATTGCGGCGCCTCCTGTCAGTGCCGGAATCCTCAGAACTGGACGATAACTGGTGCACATCCATCAAGACACCTTTCCAGTGACTGTCTGCCGATAACTGGGAACGCACAACAGGCTCGACTGAGGGGGTAGCAAACCATGGGCAAACCCTACTGGCCTCCCTTGAACTTCTGGTATGTCTTCTCCTGGGTTCAGGGGAGCAGGACAGGGACCTTCATCTATGAGAACCAGCGGGATGAGAGCCACCTCCTCCACTTGCACAACACTGTCACCTCTCAAGACGCTTTTCCAGTGGCTGTCTGCCGATACCTAGGAACACAAAACAGGTTTGACCGAGGGGGGGTTGGGGCGCACCGGCCTCCCTTGGATTTTTGGTATGTCTTCTACCAGGTTCAGGGGAGCAGGACAGTGACCTTCATCTAAGAGAACCGGCGGGACAAGTAGCCACTTCCTCCACTTCACTATATTCACTACTATTAAATTTCTTGTTAAACCTAGACTCGAGACTGGCAATGGCAAGGGTTGGAAGAAAGGGAGCAAGGCACAGGAATACAGGTGGAATAAAAGTAGGAGGGCTAGTAGCAGGAGAAAAACTGGGAAGGGGAAAGAAGGAATAGAAGGGCTACCTTCTAACCTAGGCTTAGGTATAGGTTCTAAGCTAAGTGAAGCATTATCTTGGCTCTAGAGGCCACAATCTTTTTCCTATCTCTTTCTAACTTTATCTGCTAAGTCATTTCCAGTGCTCCCGTTAGTGGGCAGGGCTTGTCCCTAACTAAACAATTGACATGCTACCGCAATTTTTTACATAAAAGGCTCCTGTGCGAGTTTATAGAGCTGAACGTTGCAAAGATCTCATTAACCATAAAAAAAAAACACTGACAACAACGACCCCCTGACAGAAACACAATCTCTTCTAAAATATACTAGCAAATTTTTTTAAAAGCTGATATCAACTTAAATAATTATGGCGCTTCCTGAAGAGACATTGCATTGTAGTAACAATACAATTGGCAGTGTTGTATCACAATTATTTTTTTCAAAATTTATGAAAAGTGAGCCACAAGGTTTCATGACATTCACTCTGAGTTCTTTAATGCTGTCACAACATCAACACTACAAAACTACCGAGACTGTAAAGAAGTTTACAGAATAAGCTTGCGTTGTGAGATGTGAATCTCCAGGCCTTGTTCGAATCATGGATGGAAGAGAACAATTAGGTCAGGATTATGTGCATTAGAACATAAAAATATTATCTCAAAATTGCTATCTAATTTCCTTCAAGGCAAAGGCCATAAACTTGACTGTCTTTTGTTATAACTGAGAAGTGTTAACATGAAACAGTAAACTCTATTGATCCCAAGGAGCCATCGTCCTCATATAGAGCCACCAGACAACTGCTACATCAAAATAACTGGCATAAAATTTTGGAAATTTATAATCATCTCCATGAGAGATCATACCAGCACTGTGATTTACATGGAAATACAAAGGCCTGAAAATAAATGCTTAACTTCTCAATTTCTTTGTATTTCTGGATGCGGGAATGAAATTAATTTCTTTCTAACTCGGAGAATCAAACTCGTATTGGGAGAGAAGTACAAAGAGTGCTTACAAACTACAGTACACCACAGTGAAAGATGTATCCGATCAAGTCTCATTTGACTGCTATTTTTGTGACAAAGCTGCTAGCTGACACCTTTATCTATCTGCATGCATTTAAGAGTGGGTCTTTTATTGCCACCTCTGGTGTTTGCAACAAGATTACAATTTCACCAAAAATAAGTGCTTATGATGGCCTGAGAACTACTAATTACAGTACTATGTTAAAGCTAAGTACCAAGTCTTTCTATCATTGTAAGGCAATAAAATCTTATTTTCAATGAAAGATAACAAAATTCCCTTAATGCCTAAACCATACAAGCAAAAGAGAAGCAACAAACTAATCTGTACACATAATTATAAAATGAAAGAAATATCCTAGAATAATTTTTTTTTTCATTTCAGGAGGCAGTACACGATCGAGATGACCAGCCCCTGTCTATTACTCATCTACAGGGTCCCTTTCTTATCATGATATTTTTGTTTTTATTTTCTATCTTCATCTTCTTCCTTGAGTGCATTTTTACATAATCAATGACGAGCCTTTTCCATTTACTCTAGGAAACTATTTCAAATGAATACAATATAAGAAAATTCTTAACCAAAAGGGTTCTGTGGTTTCTGTAAAGACACTCGTCTTCCTCGTAGCATTACCCAAAGATGGATTTCAATTAAAGTAAAAAATCAAGTGCATACAAGCACAAAAGAAATGTGTAAGTATGTATGTATGTATGAATGTAGTACTGTATGTGTGTACGTATATACTTTTATGAACAAACAATGAAAGTTTTCCTGGTGGTACATGGTGAAGCAAATTTTCAAACCATTTTTGGTTAATGAAAATATTTATGAAAGAAGCTATCATTAGCATTTACATTACAGTATTCCAATGGCATTCTGTAGATGATCTTGTTCAGTAACCTAGTATGGCACAGTATTATTCTAGGAATACTGTACTGTATCTATAGAGAAGTAATAAAATTGAAAAAGAATTACATTTCTTGATAAAATGTATCACAATTTTGTGAAGACTACAGGTCACCTACATTTTGGGTGGCAGTACTGTACTTATTATTCATAGCCTACTCTACCTTACCTTACTGTAAGCATCATTACCCATCACCACTACCAACATGAGGACTTCAACTAGGACCCTCACCACCAATTGGTACCTAAAATACAGTCACCATAAAAAAAATCCTTGAAGCATTTGGAGCAACAAAATCAGCGAAGTCTACAGCTTTTTAGAGAGATTTGACATACATAAAACTACTGTATCAGAATATTTATCTTAAAGCAAATTTTTACAGCCTCAACTGACACTCTTGAGAGTTTGAAATTTTACAAGTTGCCCATAACTTAATTCAGCCTATAAAACCAAACGTACCTAATAGTTTTTCTTGTATTTTGGATTATTTTTATATTCTTTTCCATCGGAAATGCTACATTAATTTATTTAGCCATCTCCCAATAAAAATAAAAATTTTGGGGGTGGGACCCTCCGAGAAAATAAGGGTTTCTGGTGTGGGGAAAAACAAAATCAAGTCAATGAAATATTGGAAACATGATTATAAAAACAAATCCTTAACTATGGCACCAGATTTTACCTAGATTGGGCAGGCTTTGTCCCTCATGGACCCATCCTTCAATTTAAGCACCAGATTTTACCTAGATTGGGCAGGCTTTGTCCCTCATGGACCCATTCTTCAATTTAAACAATCTTGTCTTATTTAAAAAGTTTTAAGGCCAGTAGTCATCAGCCTGTCACTAACAGCCTCATTACTTAAGGGAAAAATAATGTAGGCTATTCATCAAGGTAAAACTGGTTCATGAATATGTCTTTTAAAATCACAGGGGCAGCTACCAGGCATAGAGACTTAGTCAGATCCTTCATCTTCTCCTTTCTTCTGTAACCCAGAAACTCCTACTCCACCTTAATGAGTCTTGAGAGGGCATAACTAACAAGAGGGATCAGCACAGAGGCCATCCCAAAAGACTTATTTTTCATATGACATTACTTGAACACTGATTTTAATTAAGTTCACTGCTAAATAATTTGAATTTATGGGTTTTGACTTCAACCTGAGAATAACTTCATTTGCTTAAAAAAAGAGGAAAGGAAACGGGTACAATTATACTTACTATATTTAAAAAGAGGAAACAGGGATGTTTGTACAAGACTGTGCCAAAATGCCAAAAGGTCAATTTTATAATAAAATAAAGTAATTACATAGCTATTAGTTTCTTTTAACCGGCAGCTTAAAATTTGGAAATTGCGGGTCACTCTAATTTGTTTTGGTTATGGCAACGTGCCCCACCCACTTTCGGGTGTAAGGGAAGGTACAACACAGCAAAGAGCTTCAATTTGTTTATGCCCTTATGTCCAAGTGAGGGGAGGCAGGTGGGCTCCGTTCATGTAATTACTGGGTAAGTATATATAAAATGTTAAATTATTATAAAAATGTCATTTTTATATAAGTAACTTACCCAGTAATTACATAGCTGATTCCCACATTGAATGGAGGTAGGAATGTTGGACATATCTACCCCAAAACATTATTATTAGTAATGAGTTTGAGAATAGAAATTTGCTAACATTGAATCAATGCTGTTGAACCTTACCTGATAAAGAGAGCTGCTACAGGTAGATATGCCTCTGGTCAGCACTCATCTTATCCAGTGGAGGCGAGGCAGTAAAGCCTGGAGGGCCTACTACTACAGTGGGTGCTTTGTAGCGATGGACTAATTTCCGAGGCCTAGCAAACTACAAGAAGATGCCCCTGCTCAGGGCACAGTACCACACAAAATAACCAGAGTAAATAGTCACCATAACCACGAAAAACCAAATTAAAAACACCAATACCCAACCATAAAAACCAAAAGACTGGAGGGTACTCCAAGCACATAGTACTCCCATGCTCTCCAAAAACCTAACACCCTAAGCACGGCAAAGAGATTAAAGAAAGGGCATTGCTTTTTATGTTTCTTCACCCAACACCACGCCAGCCGCGCAAAACGGACCCAAGGTATTGCACTGATCATTAAGTAGTCTTGATATCCCTTAAATGCAATGCAAACACCAACTTGCACTTCCAAAACGTCACTTGCACAATTGACCTGAGCAATAAATTGCGCTTAAACGCCAAAGACATAGCGATCGCTACTATCTAATGGGGTTTTACCTTGTAAGCAGAGAGAGAGAGTCTCAAGCTCTTGATCGTAAAAGAATAAGCCACGGATTCGATGGCGATTCGTTCTTAGCCAAAAAGTCTAGGGAAAAGGAGCAAACTGCATTCCCATGAGAAAATCCGATGTTTCTGTCTAAAGCATGGATTTCACTGGATCTCTTGGTGGTGGCCAAAGCGACCAGAAAAAGAGTTTTCCTGGTTAGATCCCTTAAAGAGATGGATTGCATGGGCTCAAAACGTGAACTGGACAGCCACTTAAGTACCACGTCTAAGTTCCAGGACAGCAAAGGTTTTTCTTTAAGCTTTGCGGTATCAAAGGACTTAATAAGGTCAGACAAATCCTGGTTAGATGATAAGTCCATTCCTTTATGGCAGAAAACTGAGCTAAGCATAACTCTATAGCCTTTAATGGTAGAGGTGGAAAGTCCTTTAGTGGAGCATAGGAACAGAAGAAAGTCCGCTATTTCTGCTACAGAGGTAACAGAAGAGGACACGTTATTTTGTCTGTACCAGGACCTGAAAATGGACCATTTAGCCTGGTAGACATTATCTGATGTCTGTCTTCTACACTTCGCAATTGTGTTTGCAGCCACTCTTGAAAAGCCCTTCTTTCGGAGCAGTCGCCTAACAGTTTGAATCCTGTTACGGCCAGAGAAGACAGGTTTTGGTGGAACCGACAGAAGTGAGGTTGCCTGAGAAGTTGTTGCTTCTGTGGCAGCAGTCTCGGGAAGTCCGCAAGAAATTCTAGTAGATCTGGGAACCACTCTTTTGCTGGCCAGAAGGGGGCTATCAAGATCATGGACAGGTTTTGATGAGACCGGAATTTGTTGATGACTTGTCTCACTAAACTGAATGGGGGAAAGGCATACAGATCTTTGTTCGACCAATCCTAAAACATTGCATCAGTCGCCCATGCCAAGGGATCTGGTACTGGTGAGCAGAAGAGAGGAAGTCAGTGGTTCCTGGAGGACATGAACAAATCTATCATGGGTTTACCCCAGAGCTTCCACAGATCCAGACAAACCAACAGGGGTCTAATGTCCACTCTGTGGGAAGGATCTGTCTTTGACGGCTCAACTTGTCCGCCAGAAAGTTGAGTCTCCCCTGGATAAAACGTGCTGTCACTTGAGTGTTGTTCTGGTGTAACCAAAGAAGAAGACCCCTTGCTGCTTCGTATGGGAGAAAGAGTGGGTTCCTCCTTGTTTCTTGATGTACGCCAGTGCCGTCTGAATGCACTGCTACTGTCCTCCCCAAAATTTCTGACATGAAGCACAGTAGGCCCAGAAATATTGCCTGTAACTCTTTCACACTGATGTGCCAGTTTTGCTGTTCCTGAGACCAGGTCCCTGACACTTCTTTTAACCCCAACCTAGGTTCGACATGTCTGAAAAGAACTCTAGGCTGGGGTTCAGAGGTTGAAGAGATTTCCCTTCTGATAATCTCTTCCTGGAATTCCACCAATGAAGGTCCTCCTTGATTTCTACCGTTATCGGGAACACAAACGAGTCTGGAAACTTTTTCCTGTTCCAGCTGGCTCTGATGAAGAACTGGAGAGGTCTCAGGTGAAGTCTTCCCAGAGTGACAAATTGTTCCACGGATGAGAGGGTGCCTAGAAGACTCATCCACTGACTGGATGAGCAAAAGTTTAGATCTAGAAATTTTTCTACTGTCTGGAGACATTTTTCTGTTCTCTCTGGGACTGGGAAAACCCGAAAATCCCGAGAGTTATTAGTCATTCCTAAATAAGGAATCTCCTGAGAAGACGTCAGGAGAGACTTGTCCCGACTGATAAGAAGGCCCAATTCTTGGACCAAGAGAAGATTCATGCAAATGTCCTCTGTACAATGAGCTTTCGAGTGGGAACGTAGTAGCCAGTCATCTAGATATAGGGAGATCTTTATTCCTTTCACATAAAGCCATTTCGCTAGGGGAGCCAATACCCTGGTAAACACTTGCGGCGCTGTCGAGACACTGAAGCACAGAGCCCGAAACTGGAACACCTTGTTCTGAAACACAAACCTGAGATACTTTCTCGAATTCAGATGCACTGGAATGTGAAAGTGCACGTCCTGCACATCAATGGATGCCATCCATTCTCCCTGGCGAATGGATGCAAGGACAGACTGGTTTGTTTCCATTTTGAATGTTGTCTTTTTGACAAAGACATTTAGAGCACTTACGTCCAGAACAGGTCTCCAACCCCCCGATGACTTGGGCACTACAAAAAGACGGTTGTAGAATCCCGGAGAATGAATGTCCTCTACTACCTCTATAGCTTCTTTCTGAACAAGGGACTCGACCTCTAGGAAGAGAACAGCAAATCTCTCTGAGCCTGGAGAGTAAGCTGGCAATTCGACAGGCTTGTGGATTAGAGGAGGTTTTCTCAAAAAGGGAATAGTGTAGCCCTCCTTCTGGACAGACACTATCCAAGATTCCGCTCCCTTTTGTTCCCACCGTTCCCAAAAGCGGAGGAGCCGCGCTCCTACCCGAGACGGAGGACTATGGTTTCATTTCTTGGAATAAGAGTTGGAGGAGGACTTCTTGATGGAATGCTGTGGGAAATGGGTAAGTTTATGATCTTGACCTAGCCTGAAATCTAGAACGGGAGCTCCGAAAGGGAGTAGGTTGCAGCGGAGACGACGATCTGGGAGGAAGAGTCAAAGAATCCTTGGGGCGTCTTGTAGATTGGGAGAGCAGGTTCTGAGTGTTCTTCTTCTGTAGGTCAGAGGCAATGTCCAGAACTATAGCCTGTGGAAAAAGATACATATTGTTCAAGGGGGAGAATAGGAGGGTCAATCTCTGAGACGGAGTGACGCCTTTTGACGTAAAAGAACACCAAAGCTCTCTTTTCTTAAGTACTCCCATGGCATACAGACTAGCTAACTCCTGCATACTATCGCGAATGCCCCTGTCAATACAGGAAAGAACTAAGAGAACCAACGAGATTTCTTGAGGTAACAAGAAGCATTCTCTAAGTTTGCACGCCAGAGCACCTACAGCCCAGTCTAGGAAGCTCATCACTTCGAACACCTTAAAAATATTCTTGAGAAGGTGTGCAAGTTCCGAGGCTGAAAACATAATTTTGGCTGAGGAGAATGCTGATCCCCTAGCCGAGTCAATATGGCTGGAGAAGTCTCCCTGAGAGGAGGCAGAGATTCCCAGGGAAGGAGCTTCTCTGGTCATATAAAACCTGTAGCTCAATCTAGATAACTTGGAAGGTGGGAAACAAAAAACTGCTTTGCCTTGTTCCCTCTTCTCAGAAAACCACCCTTCTACTTCATCTAGTGCCTTCTTTGCTGAAGAGGAAAGAACCAATTTTGGAAATTTCGAAGAACCGACTGAAGGGGCTTCCATAAAGAAAGTCGAAGCCGGAAAGGAGGGAATAGCTGGCGAAAAGAAACTTTGATAAGTCGCTAGCAGGAAACTTAACAATGCAGAGTATGCCGACAAAGGAGCATCTTGCTCTGGAACAACCTCTTCTTCAGGAAAGACAGGAGAAAGCGATAAGTATGCTGTCGTCTGAGCTGTAGGAGGAGCCTTCTGAAACAAACTGGGAATATTATCCAGTAAGCAGTGGAGGAGCGAGTGCCAATGGGCGCTTGGGGGGTCCTGTAGAGATGGGAGCCAGTAGCGAAACTTGTTGGTGAACGGGCGCCAGTGGGCGCTCAACTGCAAACGGGAGTTTGGGCGCTTCAATGCTAGTTGCTGGTTCTGAATGTAGAGATGAAGGTGCTGGGTGCGCAACTCCTGATGCAGTAGCTCCTTTATTCAACGACGAATGTCTCCGCGGCACAAGGTGCTTAGGCGCCAATTTACGACTGTCATCAGAAGAAGCAGAAGAGAATTGTTCCGGGGTATCCCAGTGACTACACAATGGGCGCGCTGAATCGTTCCCCTTCTTACAAGGAACAGGGGAAGAAATCTCAAATTCCACTGCACGCCTTTTCAGCGGGCATTGCTTGTCCACATAGCGCCGTACATGCCTGGAACTAAAATCTTCGGAGCTGGAGGACATACAGTGAGCACTCACTTGAAGGCCTTTCCAATGAGGAGGCAACTGCTCGGGGGCAGACCCCACCAACCTCCCTTAGGCTGCCAGTTTGACTCCTCCCAGGTGCTGGGGAGTGTCAGGGACCTTGGCCTAGGAGAATCAGCGGGCTGAACAGCCACCTCCTCCACTACCACTGCACTTGCACTGGGTGCCACAGGGCGCTTTGACTCACTTTTATCCTTAAGCACTTTCACCGATGACGCAAATTTAGTGATCAATTGCACAATCAATTCAAAGTGAGTGTCGATTTTTGACTCCAGACTGGCGATGGTGTTGGGGTCGGAAATGTGACAGCCACGTAAAGGAGAGGGTTGCACAGGTGGAGGAGATGGAATGGGATCGGGAGAAATTACAGGTGCAATTGCATCCGACTTAGCAGATGAATCCTGACTAGCTAAAGCTTTACTAGATTCCCTAGGAATAGCTTTCCTCTTCCTGTCTTTAGTTAGTTTCTTCAGATGTGAATCTAAAGTCTTCCACTTCTTTAAATCCCAGTCACTGCACTCCTCACAATGAATATCCACTGAACATGTTTGTCCCCTACATTGAAAACAAATAGTGTGAGTCGTAAGATTCTTTAGTCAATCTTGTATTGCAGCCATTGCTACATTATCTAATACTAGAACTACTAGTGTCAGACATCCTGGAAAATTCTAATACAAGCCCAAAAAACGGGGCAAAGAGTCGTAACCCAACGACCAAAACTCGCCTAACACTATCTTAATTATGCTGAAAGGCTACGAAAATAAATACTTCACCAATCGAAGACAGAGCAAACAACCAGCAAAGCATAAATTTCAAAATTCAAGCTGCTGCAAACCACAGTCCTTCAACCACAGCCAGCAGAAACAAATTGAAGCTCTTTGCTATGTTGTACCTTCTCTTACACCTGAAAGTGGACGGGGCACGTCACCATAACCTAAACAAATTAGCGTGACCCACAATTTCAAAATTTTAAGCAGCCTGTTAAAAGCAACTAATAGCTATGTAACTGCTGAGTAAGTTATTCATATAAAATTCATGTTTACTAAATAAGCATCACTGAACGTGTTTCTGTTGGTGTGGCAGTCATTCAGTATGAATGATTTTAAAATCTTCATGAAGGAGTGGATTTTTCAAAGGCACTAAAATATCACTCCACAGTCTTTTACTGAACTGTAGACATTTAATTATAGCATCTCAAAAGCTGAGGCCAAAAACATCCTCAGCCTCCCATGATCATCACTTTTTCTAAAATTCAATGTTAGGTCCTATTTTCATTTAATTGTAAATATCCATTTTCATCCATTTAATTTTTGTAAAATCACATTTTACTTGCAACTACTCGGAATCATTACCATTGGTCAGTCCTGTTTTCATCTTCTCAATCTCTTCCACTAATGTTGTACAGCAACAGAGTTACAATCCCTTGTCCTAAGATTCACTGCATATTTGCCACATTATGGATCACCTCTTTAGTGGAGCAAATTCATTCTATGTGACCATACCTTTAACAACAAAAGCATGTTGTTGTGATATATGTCTCTTACATTATATATTTGTCTCCCATTTCAGCTTTGTTTAATCATGATTGTTTTGAATTAAGTCTCTCACAACAGGATCATATTTCACTATGTAATGCCTATTATTCCCACCTGCTGGTTTATTACAAATACTGTACCACGAACCTAGCTCTCAACACTCTCAACATTCTGCATATATTAATTTCCTGCAATCAGGGTGCTAATGTGATCTTCCTTTGACTCATCACTTGGTACATTACATATTATTTTTTGGTCAAAACTTATTCACATTTTCCACAGTTACACTGATAACATTACCAATCATACATGCAGCATCTTCTCTCTCCCCCCCTCAGTATCAAAATTCCTAACTACGTATTTCATTCTCTGTAAATCTGCGGTCAACAATTTGAATTCCTCCAAAACCTCAACCATAATCTGGCACCACAGGTTAGGTTAGGGAAGGCTTGGGGGGAGGGGGCTTGCAAACAAAGGGGAGGCAGGACGTGACACCTCAGTTGGGTTAGAATAATCTGGGGAAGATAAAGTCAAGAAGTATCCCTGAACCTGACCTTGCTTTCAGCAATAATATGTTCAAGGTTGATACTAATTACTGCCCATACATTGGGGGTGCTGCTAAAAGGCACACACTTATTTCTCTTACACCAACCCTTGTACCTGACAGACTTCAGTTTGCAAAACAGTGTACATTAAAAGCAATGTCTTCCACTAATAAATACCTCGCCTCAACAAAACATACTGTTTCGCAAATAACAGTCAATTACAAGGACAGGGATAGAAGGAACAATTGTGCATCCTTTACCCATGCCTCCCAGTCTTAAGGTAAGGAATACTCTGCATACACTGCTATGGGGAAGGGATAGGATATGGCACCCTTGCCAGTTGGAATCTAACATGAAAGGATATTTTGAGATGCATTCCTGAATTTCACACATGATTTATGGTGCCCTTGGTTAGGTTAAGATAGGGGTATGAGGAGCGGGGGGAGTGAACACCCCAATTAGGTATAGTCTAGCACCCTAGGTTACATTAAGGGAGGTTGTTGGGTGGGGGGGAAAGAAGTTACAACCCTGTCACAGGTAAGACCTAGAACTCCAAGTTAGGTTAGGGTGACCTGAGGTAAGTCCAGTTAGGAAGCATCCCTGTAACTGACCTTCTTACATCTTTTACCTTGAGGTTATCATGTGTTTTGTGGTTGATACTAATTTCAGACATGAACTCTGTACTTTTAGATCAGGAGGTGCTGATATAAAGTAATGATAAATTCCTCACCCCTACAAAAGACAGTTTTTCTGAGTTAATTAAAAGGACTGAAATGGAGAAAACTATTGTGTACGTACGGTACAGAATATTCGGTGTGCAATGCTAAGTCAAGAGAATTGAAGTATCTCAATTATGTACAATCCAGCATCCTAGATTAGGTCACCATGAACTAGCCCAATGTCAGTGCTTTGTGGTTGATACGGGATGTAAACAAGAACCATGTATTTTTCCAATGATTTATCTTGAGATTTATGCATTGCAGACCAATTTTTTTTATCAATTTTGACATAAGAAAACCATATTTTTGGTAGTCACTGTAAATATTCAAGGGCTCCCTAGGGCAGATCAACCAATATCAAAGAGCTTTCTCATAATCAGCCTTAGCCAAAATAGTGCCTATTGATACACCCACTTTCCCAACGAAAGGGGCATGGAAATCTGTGGTGGGTGTTTTCTTTCAAAGACCTCAGTAATGGCAGACATGGCAACTTGTGCAACTTGTACACTGTTGCCACATCTATGTGAGAAGGGCAAATGGAAAGACCAAGGCAATTTCTGTAGGTAGGAGAGGCAGCTCTCCTGCCTGGACTATCACTTTGTCAACAGGCACTATTTTGGCCAAAACCAATTATGTGAGAATTCTTTGATATTGGTTGGTTTGTTTTTGGGGCCACTGGTTGGGCCATAGGAGTAACAGAATGAAAAGTGGCTACACTACATAAAATTATGGTCAGAAATGAATAAAACGTGAGAACAGTCAGAAAAATAAATGGTTCATGTATGTGTGAGAAATATAGATCAGATATTTACCATAAATCTAAAAGTAACCAATACCCAATGTCTTTAAGTGATTCAGTACTAAATATGGCATTCTACGTGAACCAGCCTAACCCAAGGGGCTTTGCAACATGTCCCCACCTAACCTGACTCAGAGTGCCATACATCATAAAGTAAAATATAGTGATAAATCCTAATTTAGTGCCTCCAGTCATTACTTGGCCTGCTGGAACCCAAAACCTAATCTGACCTACAGGGCATGCAAATTACTGTACTGCCTGTACAGTATATAGTTACAGGAGCACACACAATTTCCATTAAATAATTTTAAATATTTCTTTCCTTAGGCCTGGGAAGTTAAAAGCTGTGGATAATCTGTATCTTTCCATTGAAAATTCCATTAAAACCAGTTATGGAAAAACTACATGCATACGTTCCCTTCTTCAGCTAAATTAAAGTATGAAAGCCTAATTATTATGACGTCTTTTGTTTACTTGTAATACCAAGCTATTTAGGATGGCTCTTCATATTCTATTATGCTACCTTCTGTCTATTCTTTTTATGACTTCAAGTTACAATACTTATAATCAATGAGAACTGACTTTTTACATGTCTTCATGTCTCAACCAGTGATATGCTTCCTTTTATTTTGTAAGCAAGTGGTGTTGCTTTTACAAATGAAATAACCTCAATTATATGGGACTGTCCCATTTGACTGATGTCTCTGTCCCATTCGACTGATGTTTCTTTAAACTATGCATCACCTGGCAGTATTTCAAGAATTTTTATATGTGGATGCTTATTTTTCCAGTAAGACCCTAGTTATGTATGAACTCATTAATGCGTCAATGCACCAAAATGACTGTATTCAGGCAAGAATGCCAAATTTTGCACAAACATATTATGGAAAAGCAACTTGGCCTGCATAAGATACTTATCAAGTAGGTATAGTAATTAAAAAGTGAAAAATAATTTGCTGTGATTTGACAAATATTACATTTAGCTGTGTCAGAAAGATCTGGTTATCTACTTACATGCTCCATTAGGTATAAGGGCAACAGGGGACCATACTAGGAAACTAGACTTTGTGTGTCTTGTTAGGATTTAGCCTAGTTTCCATTTAGGTTTGGGTGGGGGAGCCTGGGGCTAGCCACCCCCTTTGGGGATACTGACACAGCAGATGATAAATAGACAAGGTATATATGCATCCAACCACCGCTCCTGATTTATGGCCACCAACATAACATCAAGCAGGGGGTGGGCTTCATCCCTGCACTCTGGTAGAGTATGCTATCCTAGGTCAGTTGGTATACATACATGTTCATTTTATAAGTCATAGAACCTTCGGCGAGGTTAAGCTGGGTAAGGGGTGTGCCGGCACAGGGGCCCCAAAAATCATGATGCCTCAGTTAGGTTAAGATGCATTTGTCTTTCCCACATTTTTATTTGCCCCATCCCAGAAACCTTGGTTTCCCATTGTGGCTCCCCAGTGTCCGTTTGTTAACCAAACTGTCCCTGAGCATGTGAATGTCAGATATGTTAAACATCATCCCAAGAGCTATCAGGAACTATATTTCAGTGTACATTCGTTTCTGATCAGGCCTATTGGTTTAAATGTAACCTTTACAGTTTTAGAAACATTCATGTTACAGAAAATATTAACTTTACTTTCATCTAATATTATAGAAAATGGTAAAACTGCAGGGTAACTCCACACAGACTGCCATGTTGTTGTTATGGAATGGTTCCAAGCATACGCAAATCATTAGGGAACCATATGTTCAATAAGGGAATGGCTAAAGATACCTATTATAAAGGGAACTACTCTAGGTAGAACTATAGGGTAGCTCCGCGTCGCCAACAGCACTATAACTTGACTTTTTCTACAGTTTTTTGGTTGCTAATAATGAATTTACCTTTAATTTTTGGCGCTCGAGTGTAATTAACCTGTAATTAACCCATGAAGTCCATCCAACAAGGGTTTCCATACGTGATCTTCACAAGACAGAGCACGGGCACGTCTGTTTCAAACGGTTCATATCATGTCCGCAAGTGCAATAACTTGTTAACATATGGGTACCCAACCGCCCATGGGCCAGTACTAAACACGGCGAAGGGACATTCCATTTGGCCGACAACAAACAGATGCACCGCCAGTATCAGAACCCCTAAAAGTGTAGAAAAAACCAGTTGCAAAGGTAAAAACAGGCATGGAGCTAATATATAAAATTACCCTACTCTAACCTAAAATACCCTAACCTAACCTTACCTAGCAGCTCGTGTTACTTAGCTGGGGAGGTTCCACACCCCAAAGTCCACGGTGAAGGAAATTCCACTTTTAACCAAAAGCTCCCCTCCAGCACTGCGCATGCATGATAGCATTCCAGGATGGCCAGCATATAAAAACATATCAGTTCTGATGTTAATCAAAGATTAAATACAGTCGACCACCAAAAAATAGGAGTAAATTGTTAATAAGCCACCAAAATAGGCTACTAGCCTACAGGACAAGTAAATTTCCAATGTAATACCCAATGTGGAGCAACCCCATTGTAGTTCTACCTAGAAAACATTTACCTTATTTCATCTCTGTAATTATTTCAACACGGATGTTAAATGATGTAGACAACCTCTAAGAAATAACACTCACCACACCTTGGAGAGGATAACTGTTTGGTGTTTGACAGTCACTTTAACTTGACTATAGCATCCTTCCTAGGATATAGTTTATAAACCTGGAGACTTCGCTAACGGCCTTACCATACGCCTATAAGATTTCCATCACTTGGCCATTTGCTTTTCGTTAATGTAGGTTAGGGGAAGGACAATGCCTGGTTGAATCATGATTCGGCTTGCACAATGGCCTAAAATACTTTTAAAACACTGACTCGGTCCACAGTTAAGGCTTTACTCTGGAAAAAAAATGTCTTACTTCTGCTTTGGCAAGGACAGGATCTTCACCGAATGGGCACAAAGGGAACCATCAACGTAAATGTTGCCAATCGACGGAATTTTCGAACAAATAACATAATGTGCTTCGCAGAATGCAAAGTTACAAAGAGATATGATTACAGGAATACAGGCTGCTCTATGAGCAAGAGCTCGTGCTGGCATAAGGCCAGCTTAGTCAACAACAACGAGAGCTCTGAAATATATTAATTTAATTTTTTAAAATTCGACTAGATTTCTATTATAAATAGTTTCATATTTGCGGACGCATATATATATACTGTAATATGGCATGTCAATAAAAGAAGGAGGAACGTTTGAATGAAGCTTTGGACTTGGTAAATACACTGGAGGCTGCCTATATAGTCCTTTGTTTCTTTTGTTCACTAAAAAGATGACAAACATTACGAATAGTACTTTAGGGATTGTAGACCAAATGCATCTTAATGTTTCAAATTATTCGCAGCTTTCACTTCCAAAAGGTGTTAATGGAGTGTTCGGCTCATTGCCAGACGGAAATTTCATAAAAATACTAAACGATGCCACACAATAAATTTATTGTAAGAAACTCTCATACGATACAAAGAAGGCGCACACAAACACTCACCAAAAACTTGATACTTCAAGCTGCTGCACAACACTTCGTGCTACGCACTCCCACACACTAGAAATCTCTTACTTCAGGTTGCAATACAACTGAAACCTCATCTTCAGATTATCATAAAACTGAAACCTCATCTTCAGATTATCATAAAACTGAAACTTCATGCTTCAGTTTGCCACACTAAAGAAACCTCATACCTCAGACTTTAGATTGTCATAGCAAAGAAACCTATTCCTCAGACTTGCACATACTCAGAATCCCATACTTACCTTACCACACAGCAGAAAACTCTTATTTCGTTTTGTTACATAATAGAAATTGAATTGAACTGAATCTAGAATTTAGGCCAAAGGCCAAGTACTGGGACCTATGAGGTCATTCAGCGCTGAAATGGAAACGACAGTAAAAGGTTGGAAAGGTGTAACAGGAGAAAAACCTCGCAATATGAGTCAATTGTTGGGAGAGGGTGGAGAGTAAGATGGAAGAAAGATAATATGAAAGGAGGTACAGTAAAGGGAACGAAAGGGGTTGCAGTTAAGGGCCGAAGACACGCTGTAAAGAACCTTAAGCAATGCCTACAGTGCACCACATGAGGGGCGCTGACGGCACTATCCCCCTAAGGAGAACATAATAGAAATCTCAGTCACTCAAAAGTAACTATATTTGAGAATGCCACCCGCTACAAACCTCGTACAGTTTGGACTGTCATATGCTAGAAACCTTATCTCTTATCCAAGGATTTTAAACAGTAGAGATCTCATGCTGTAGGCTTTCACATCAGAGATCTCATGCCACTGGACGTCTCACGAAACAGCTCTTATGCTAGGGGCGTTCTCATTATATATATATATATATATATATATATATATATATATATATATATATATATATATATATATATATATATATATATGTGTACGTATGAATCAATATACATATAGCCCTATATATAGCCTATACATGGCTTTTCTAAATGTGGTATCCTCTCGAGATATCTTGGGTACCACCATCAGTAAAAGTATTTCAAATTCAGTAGCAGACACTCGAACGAAATTGTTAAAACCTGTTCCATCTATTTTCAATTCAGTCAGAAGCCAGTCAGCATAACACGCTCCTTTTTCTAAAAAAATCTTCACCTATCACTTTTTCTTTCTCTTACCCCCCTCGAGTGCATTAAAACTGCCAAGTAAAATACAGAGGCTACAGTAATGCTCCAATAGGCATCCTTACGACAACTGAGGTCTCGACAGGAAACGTTGTTTGCAAACAGTTTCCAAGCTGTCTGCAAACAGTTTCCAAGAAACTGTTTGTAAACAGTTTGCAAACTTGTTTCCACACAATGTTTCCTAGTGTGGACAGGCTTTTACTCTCCAACAGCCTCTGCTTACAAATCCTGACATCAGGTAATGAAAGGAATCCATCTAATACCCTAATACCGTTTGTGAAGATTTCCTATAGAAAAGCACATCATAACTGGGGAAACCCTTTGCTAAAATTGTCTGGTGAAGTGAGAGGTCTAAAACCTACGGCCTTAAGTTGGATTACAACTATGTTGATAAAAAAAAATCATCCAAAAGCTGGCTCTTAAAAATGAAACCCTGGTCCTCAAAAAAGACAAAGCAGTCAGTTTGTCTTGACTCACTGTAGGCAAATTCTTTAAATGGTGGCACCTTAACCCAAAGTCAGGAATCTACGAACAGTTATATTTATTTTTATAAGTGAAAAGTTCTAGGGACATCAAATGCGAAAAGACTGAAGCGTGAGACACGCACACACACACACACACACACACACACACACACACACACACACACACACATATATATATATATATATATATATATATATATATATATATATATACAGTATATAGTATATATATATATATATATATATATATATATATATATATATATATATATATATATATATATATATATATATATATATACATATATATATATATATATATATATATATATATATATATATATTTATATATATATATATATATATATATATATATATATATATATATATATATATATATCAG
This sequence comes from Macrobrachium rosenbergii, assembly GCF_040412425.1. Classification (NCBI taxonomy): domain Eukaryota; kingdom Metazoa; phylum Arthropoda; class Malacostraca; order Decapoda; family Palaemonidae; genus Macrobrachium; species Macrobrachium rosenbergii. The sequence goes on from NC_089794.1 coordinate 42,440,850, forward strand.
TATGTTAGCTAACTTGCAAAATTGAAAAGATCCTCTTCCAGAACCAGTTTATCTACATTTGGTATCGTGAGACACTCATTCATCAAAGAAATGATCCAACACTAATATGTAGAAGGCGGTGTCTATGCTTTATTTATAAAACCATGAAATGACAAGATGAGGTTAACTATTGGTCACTGGGTTGTCAGTGATGGGTATATCATTTATTTTTATTTCACTATTCTTTACTAAATTTTACGAATTGTCATTAGCATGCATTATATATTTACTGAAGTGAATGATCATACTATGATTCATTCTACATATGCTTAATCTGAAGTAATACTGTTTGCAAATATGTTAATTTTCCTTGAAAAGTAAGAAACAGGTAAAAAAGAGCGTGGCATAAGTGTTTGCATTTTTATGACAGAATGCTTTTATAGGAAAGGGCTTGGAAATCTATGATATTAGGTGGTACTGAGAAATGCTCCGCCTGGTTTCAGATCTTGTAAGATAGTTTGTGTGGGAAATTAAAATGCTGGAAAAAGAGAACACATTTTCAAGCTGCTAAGAGTATTAGATTGTCGTCCTGTACCTTACAACTCCTTTTGCTTTTCCATTGGTATATTCAGTTTTCGTAAATAAAATGCAATTAAGAAGTTTCAAATCCCCATTCCTCATACGGTCTTTAGCTCAAAGAATATACAATATACGTATATTAGCTACAACTATTATATAATACAAAGTTGCAAAGTCCCTAGAAACACATGTAGCACCTGCAGGGCCGCAGGCATCGCTCATTCTTTGAAAGTCAGCCAGCGTGGCTAAGCTTCATGTAGCAAGATGAATGCTTAATTAGGGAGATTCTTTACTCTCTGCTTTAAGGTCTCAGATCATGCATGATAAAAAATCGGATAAAGAACATAATGAGGTCATCATGTATTCGTCCATTGTTTGTTTAAAATCATGGGTATTTGAAGATCAACTTGAGCATTGCAACTGATCACAGACAACTAAAAAGCTCTTGCTTGAAAAAGATTAATCACTAGCTTCTTAATCTAATAAGAGCTGGATAGCCAGAAGCTGAAATAGACTTTTGTCCCTGTCTCTGCTCATGGCTATACCCCGGACTTTATACTTGTAGGCTCCCATGGTTGTACTCGTCATGAGATGGATGTGCCAAAGTCTGATCAGTGGTAACGTGGTCGTGGTGGATAGACACGGTTGGACTGATAAAAGAAAATAAGATGAAAAATAGTGTATAGCAACAATAACTGTTGTTATGTACTATGACTTCTCTAAACTGCAGGTAAAGTGACTGCCTTTGTGAAGTCCATGTCTCCATGAAAAGGTAGTCACAAAAGGCAAGGAGTACGTACAGCTGGTGCAACTTCTTCAGCCTCCTTCAAGGTATAAGTGTTATTAATGAGGTGATATTTATGGTAAAATCAGAAGAAAGAATGAATCCCATAATGGCCAGCCAGCATAGCATATAAGAAAGTAGAAGGAACTTACATAAAGTTGAGAGATAACATCTACTGTAAGTGACGTCCAGATGACAAAACTGGTCTAGTCAACTGATATGAAGTGAGACAGTGACCCCGCTGCCAGCTAATAAGCCCCACAGATAGACATCCAAAAGAGAAAACAAGCACAGATGAATGAATGCCCACTTTCTGAAAAATAACAGGATGTGAAACATAAGGTTATAAAAACAGGATGACAGAGATGTATGCATTTTTGAAGTATGAGCCAACAGGATGGAGAAAATAGCAGCATTATGGAACCTAATCATGCAAGCTCGTGCACTTGGTTCATTGTTTGATTATGAGGTAATGAAATGAAACAAAGATTTAAAATATCAAAATAAAGAAAGACTACAATGTTTACATGAGATGGAACCAGTAAGTAGGCCTACATATACACAAAAAAAAAATAGAAATAAATTAATAAAATTAAGATAGTGAACCATCACCTCTCAAGAAAGTTACATTCACTTTTATATTCAACAAGCAACTACAGTATAAAAATATAATTGACAATGAAAGTGTTCATGGAAGCATAAGCTACTTATTTGAGTAGGACAGCAGCATAACTTACCCTACAATTCTAATATATGCCGATGCTCTATAAGAACTACAAATACCTCAGTTAACTAAAAACAACACATTAACATAAAAAATTAATATCTTCTGCATGAAGCCACGTTGCAAAAATTAATTCCCTCTTCCTTGGTCCACAGGCTAACAGCCCTTTAATTTTCACTGAAATCTAACTGCAATTTTTGCGAGATATCTTTTAGGAAAACACAGCTGGATAGCTCATCAAAAAATGAGCATCAGTTGAATTCCAAAGAAAGATAATATCGTACAGAGAAACAAAGATACAAAAGAGAAAAGAAACTAGAAAAACCTCTTTTGCTTTCCTGTGGTTCTGGGAAGTGTAATCTGTATCAATGCCAAAGAAATAGCAGAGAAAAAATATCCAAGACTAAAGTCTCAGGAGACAGAGGGTCAGAGAGAGTCGTGGTGTTGAAGAAACGTGAATTTGGTGTGAGATTAGGTCTGTTAAGACAGTAGTACAGTACATTATTTGTGTACGTCATGACTATTAAAGCTAAATGAAGGCATTCAGACAGATAAATACACAGTCCATGCCAAACTTTTAACAGACATAAAAATAATAAAGCTCCAGTCGGGATATCTGCAGTACAGTAAGACTAGCAAAAATACGGTGAGCTGGTTTGATAACCTCAGAAGTGTTCATTAATCTGGATGGGTGTATGGTATTCAGGACTGAAACCCTAACACTGGACAGGGATGCCATTCAGAACTGTTCATTCATCTGAAATGAATGACTCTCTTAGTAAATTATAAGTACAACCTGTGCTGTATGCAAAAATTGTTTGGACACGGGTCAAGAAAACTTTGGTCACTTGGACAGCATATCCAAAAGCGATGTACAGAATTACTGTTTATATCTAATTTATTAATAACTGGTGGAAAAAGAAGGGAGACTGAAACCTAAACAAAACCTAACTAAAAAGGGGAATCAGAGGCTGCAAACCTTTACTAAGACAGCTGTAATTTGATCAGTAATGTTTAAACATTTTCAATACAGATGTCCTTCACATATTTGGCGAAATTTATCTTATTTCAAGATTCTGATATTGTTGGATGCATGTTAACATCTATTGTTGTAATACTAACCATATTACTACAACTCACCATGACCACAAACATATGGGTGTTTTTTTAACAATGTTTAGAGAATGGACCAAAAGGATTTGATGATATTTGGCAGAAATATTCACTGGGTGACTCCCATCAGGTAATAAAGTTTTGATGAGTAAGTGGCAAAAGATCACCAAGTTTTCATCTTTTCCCACCAAAAGGGAATGATTTGGATGTTTTCTCTGAGCTTTATCAAAATCCCTTCCTTAATCTTCAAATTCTGTAATCCAGCTAACTGACTGGCAGATAAATCAGTACTAAATCTAAACAACCTTGCAAACTCCAGAGGGGATCATACTGGGTTTGTTTTAGACTAAAATGGCAAGAGTCCTTGTGTACTGTGTAATAAAATTGTTGCTTTTTTTTTTATCTATGTACCATTTACAGCAATGATCAGAGTTAGATTTTGTATCTTTTTTGCCATGTATTTTCAGAATAACTATTACTTTCTACAAATGAGTTTACTAGCAAAGCTTTTTTTAGGGGTACAGTATCTTATAGCTCATAATTCAAACAGTATATTTTTGTTTCAGTCCCCTAAAATGTTTCATTTTATCTTATACATCACATCAATTTATTCTTAACGGCAATATCTCACATAGTACTTAGGAAGTTAATGACAAAGGGTTTTATGTCAAGTAAGACTGATAAAACATTACCATAACCTAACCAGTATCAATGATGGTGTTACATCAAGACTTTCCTCCATGGAACTAGGCATGAAATGGGTTCTCCAAACTTTTGTCTTCCATCTGCTTCATTATTAATTTCCTAGGTTTTCCTACTGGTCCTCATCCTTGTGCCTTAACTTCTTTCCCCTTCTCATCACATGGCAAAATTTTTTAAGTGTTTTGGCTCCTGGGCCCCACACCCAAGAACTTCATTATTAATATGATATTCCCAGTTAACTTAACCCACCAGCACTTTGTATAAAAATAAAATTTAGGCCAAAGGCCTAGTACTGGGACCTATGAGGTCATTAAGCGTTGAAACTGAAATTGAGAGTAACAAGGTTTGAAAGGTGTAACAGGAGGAAAACCTCACAGTTGCACTATTAAACAATACTGTTAGAAGGTGGAAAGTAACATGGAAGAAGGGACACTGCAAAGAACACTAAGTACTGTAATATCTAAAGTGCACTTTGTAATCACACTTGTTCAAAACATCCTACAAATTTCTTTGAAAAGTGCCAGAGTCCTGTACAAACCTTTATAAATTTTTGCTTAGTTTACAATTAGGACATCCTTCTTTACTAGTAGTCTAACAGTTTGTTACCACTTCATCCAGGCTGTTGATGCTGTCTTAGAGCTCTCCCATCACCAGTTGCCCAATCCAGTGACCCTCTTATTATTAATAATAAATAGTTTAAATAGTTTAACCACACCATCGAGTTGAATTTCTCATCTGGCATCACACGGCTGGCCTGAAGGGTCCGTTCTTAATGAATATACAGTACTCAATATAGTGGAACTCCTTTAAAATTTAATAATGGTTCAAATTGAAAACATTGAAGATTCTGATAAAATTTCTTTCAAGGCTTTGTTGACGATATACAACGCTGGATGAATTATACGATTGCTAGATATTTTTGAGTGTGAGTACTGTTATACATTCAGGAACTGGGATGTGTGGGTTATCAGTAAATACTCATGGGTCAGACAAGTGTGACCATTTCATTAACAGTACCCTTTTCTCATACTTGGCATAAGCCATAAACATCTGCTTATCACCATTTTAACCAACTGGCTCTACACATGAGTACAAGATATCTGGTATATATTTCTTAACATACAACCTGAAAGATGATTCAGTGACCCTTTAACTCATAGAAATCGATTACTTAATGCCTTAGTGAATGAGAATGGCACTTGATCCATCTATATGCGACTTGCCTTACACTATGAAGACATTCAGCTGATTTCAAAATCATCTAACAATTTTTTTCATTTTTTCTATTTGAATTTCAGGAAAGGCCTTCCTTTGTTCCCAGTTCTTCATGTATACTGTACAGGTTCATTTTTTAATTGAATTGAAATAAAGCCCAATACAGTACACAATGATAAACACAACATGAAGATCACACCTTTTAGTTTCCCAAGCAAAAAAAAAAAGGAGCTAAAACCCACTGCAGTTACCATATTGCCCAGGCTAAATATCAGCAAAAAAAGCTGTTCATGAAGTCTTCTCGTGAACTTTAATTATATTCATATTTATACAAACTGACTTTTACAACAGGAATGCTTTGAGCAGTTTGAACACACCAAAATTACTCAATCAGTATTGACTCTTGATGGACGGATGTATATACTGTACCTTGATCAACTTTCTTGAGTCACTGCACAAAAGAACCTGCTCACAAAAACCTGACCAAGGAACAATGCACTTCATCAAACTATGCTGAACATATTACATTCAGCCTTCATAAACTTGCATTGTAATCACCATAAATGTAATTACTGTATTGCAAGATATGTCAATAGTTTGTTAACTCTATAGCTATGTGTATAATATATACAAAACATTTTACATCTGTCATGTTTTTATATAAATACTATCAAACTTTTCAAAGTGATTATCCATTTTTAAGTCTGTAGTGCTTGCAATCCTGGATCATAAGGGCATTTTCAAGTTAAAAGAGGAACTGGGAGAAGCAACATATCTCTCTGGCAGAAGATGCAGTACGTATTCCAATCATGATGAAGCTAAGCTAAGCAGTTTTATTTGTAGGGAAAAAGTGGAATAAAAGAACTACAATCACTGATATAAAATAATAACAACAGTTTGAAAAACAAACTATCTTTTTGTTCTACCATAAAACTAGATTAAAGAAATATTGCACTCTTTTGTAGCTCATAAAACTTCAAAAAATAGGCATCTTTTGCACAGTTTAGACTAAAATATTTACTTCCTCTTAATTTCATCACTACACACTACACAAAAGCAAGCACCATCTGCCCATTGAAAACCTAATTTTTTACATTGGTAAAGTGACTAGTTAGATTCATACTTACAAACTTAGGTGTTGAGTAACAAAAATGTCACGAATAAATACAGATTAAAAAAGTAAACATATACAAGAATTCCATTCTGCAAAACTATAAAGTAATACATATAGCTTCCTTTTCAACTGACTGAGATTACTGAAAAATATAAGTAACTTCATTTTTTTTGCCGCACATTAAGGACAAAAAAGCCATTATAAGTGACCTATTTTTTTTTTTGCCTCACATTAAGGACAAAAAAGCCACTGTTAAATGCACCCTTACTAAATAAACATATAACAAGCCAGACTGCAGTTTGCTTACTCTTGTGATCTTTTGCTTACTCTTTGTGATGAGGTTGAGATTAAAGGAAAAGTTAAGTATCCAGGAGAGCTTCATGGCATAAGCAGAAAGGATACAATACAAAACTTATATAAAAGAGACTTCTAATTTATTTCACATTTATAGAAAATATATAAAACTATATACAAAGATTTGTACACTCCTTTTACATAAAGAAATTATTTGGTAAAAATAGAGAAAGGGCATTCCTTTTTGATGAAACAAAACTTACTTAAACTATATTTCACAACTTGAAGTATAAATGTATAGAAACCCTTCCTTTGAACCTCACTATCCAAAAGAAATTATTTCCTCTGCACAAAAATCTGTTCAAACTTTTGTAAAGGAATGGTTCTATACAACACGATACTACAGCTAAACGTCATTCAACCTAAATGTTAAACAAATCACTGGTTTTGGTTGTAATACCTAAGTGATCTAACATAAATTTGTTCTTTTGGCACTGGAAATGAAATCAAAAAATAAATTTGGTACAGAAAACACAATCCACACTGACAACAGTAGGCAAATCATTGCATACATACAGAGATCTTCCGTATACATATACTGTACAGTTCTAGCATTCTTGATGCATAAAGGGAAGTTTGTACATTTTCAACAAGAAAGCCTAATGCCACAATAGTTCATAACAAAAAAAAAAAAATCAACATAGCATATCTTTCCAAGACCTATGGCAAAAGGACATCTACACCACCAAAATGATGGATCTCTGAAAGTCTAGACTTTTCAATTACCTTGGCATATTGAGTGTTTTTGCAGGACCAAGAGAAAGTACATCACTTACTCCCCACTGTTGCAAGGTCATATGTCCATTTCTCAAGTTTTCTAGAGTCAACACAGGAATGCCAACCACACCTCCAGCACCACGATTTTGCAAATTTGTTAAAGGAAGGAAAGAACGAATTCCAAGTGCTGCCATGCGCTGAACATTAACTGGGTTTCTTAAATCAACTAAAGGTATAGCAATATCACCCGCAGATAGGTGTATCTGATGAAACTGTTGATAATGATGTTGCTGACCCTTCTGGGTTGAAAATCCAGCTGTACATAAGTGGCATTTGTAAGGCATACGGGACTGTGTGTGTTGCTGATGGACACGACTGTGATCTGCTAACAATCCTGCAGTTGGGAAGGATCGATCACACTGGTTACAGTAGTGGCGGGTACTTTGAGAACCACTTGAAGGGACATCTTGGGTAAGATCGACTGTAGGAGGACGAGGGGGACGTTCAACATTATTGGCATTAGAGCTGCCCCTGACAGGAGCCTGTGGTACAGCAAAACCATCCCTGTCTCTCTCTCTAACACTGGCTTCTCGTTCTCTTTGAGTTGGAGGGTGAACAGATATGGCAGATGACAAATTCAATTCTTGTGCAGTGGGTAAACGGCGATCGTCACGGCCTCCACCTGCACCCTCTTGCCGTTCACCAGCTGCAGGAGTGACAGTAATACCTCGTGAAGCTAAGAGATTTGCTACAGTCCCTGCATCAGCACCTCCTCTCTCCCCACGCTGAGGTTTATCATTTGCTGATGAAGTTCGAACACTTAAAGTAATAGAATCACTCAAATTTATGGTTGATTCTGAAGTTGTTGGGGTTGTACTACCCCGCTGATTGGATCCTGATCCTCCTTGAACATTTGCTATTACTGGTAACCCATCAGCTCTATTTGCCACTGCAATTATCTGACACTCATTGTCTTTTTGACGGGATGGTACATTAATATCTTCGCGCCTTGCATTCTTATTTGGTGAATGACTTGTAGCACCTAAAAGTGGTCTCTTTCCAGTACCATTTTGTTGCTGAGGACCACTTGGTCTTTGCCCTTGATACATGCCTTGGTGCATACGTTGTAATGGAGGCATCATTGCGCCTCTTCCCCCCGGTGCTGGCATTAAAGGAGGTGGAAGGATTGAAGATGTTGGAGGTCGACCTGGCCCACGAGAGGGCTGGAGTAAAGACCCCTGATGTAAAGGTGGACGGCCAATCTGACCCATAAGAGGAGGACGGCCACGAACTCTCGCTGGCGGGCTAGGACGATATGGTAATCCAACACTTGGAGGCAAAGGAGCCCGCAAAGGACCAGCCATGTTTGAGTTTGCCATATTAGTACCAGACAAATTTGCATAACCACCTGTCCCTGTATAACCAGCTCCCTGAGGCCACTGGTTACCATATCTTGACATCATACCACCCACACCAGCCTGATTATTTGTGGTTGGTGTCATCTGACTGCTAGTTGTAGGTGCCATTAAATTATTGGCAATTGTAAGCCGAGGTACTCCTGCTTGCTGTTGTTCTTGTTGTAGAGGAGAAGTGGCGGGAGGTGTCTGGCCCTGCATAAGAGCTGGTGATGTAGCCTGTGTAGGACTAGTCATAGGGCTTGTTGCAAGAGCCCTAAATGAAGTATCAGTTGGGGGAGGTGTTGGATGGCCCCCAGATGATGTTGGTGTACCTGAATTGGAGCCTCGGGAACTCAGATGGGATGGTGTTCCAGGACCTCCACTGTGAGGGGATGGTCCACCACTGAGGGGTGACCCCTCTACCTGTCCTGGGTGTGATCCTTGAGGTTGGCCACTATTATTCAGGTATTCAAGTTCAGACAGTAAATCACTTGCAACACCAGACTGTTGCTGTTGCTGCTGCTGTTCTTCCTCAGTCAGAACTCCCTGAACCTCGCCTGGGTGTCCTTCAACATTATTTTGTGCCTGACCAGAGTAGGTATCATTCAGACATAATTGTTCAAAGCTTCCTTGTCTGTCATTTTTATCAGGAGACTCTTGTCCTAGAACAGCTTGGCTAAACAAGCCATCTTCTCCATTACCTTCATTTACTCTCCCATTTACTTCAGGATTTGTGCCATCTTTGTCGCCACCATCTGCAGTGTATTCAGGATTTGATGTGCCATCTGCACCACTTCCCCAACCACCTTCACCACCAGCGTCAGCTGATGTAGCGCCAGCCATAGCTGCTACAATTCTTGAGCCAGATTCATATTCACTAAACCAGTCACTTGTTGGGAATGACTCAAACTGAGGCTGGTATGTTGAAGGTGGTGCTTCACTTGGGCCAGCAGCACCAAACCCAAGGTCTTGTTCACCGAAATTATTATCAAATCCACTGTTACTGTTGCTATTCTGGTTATTATTACTCCGAGTATTATATGGTCTGTGTGCCTCCTCCTGATGTGGTGGAGCAGTGCTATCTTCTTCCTGATCCTTTTGGTGATCTTCGTGTCCCTGCTGAGATCCCTGCTCCTCCTGACCCAATTCTTCTTGATGTTCATCACAGTCATCCCTAGATGGTGATGATTCACCTGGATTTTCTTCAGAGTCCTTCTGAAGATCAGCAGCCTGGTCTTCGGCAGTCTCTCCACTACTTTGCTCTTCTTCAGCAATGCTACCTTCAATCCCTTCTTCACCTTCCCCTTCCTCCTGACGTTCCACTTCCGATCCTTCTCGTTCTTCTAAACTCTTATGGCTCTCACTCATGCCCTCCTCGTTACTAACAATACGTACTTCTCTTCTTTTACGACCTCTTCCTCGCCCCACTTTGGAAATTCTAAGTTTCAGTTTAAGCTCTGAACTTTTCTTCTTTCGGCGGGTCTCCACCTTGTTTCTTTTGTAGGCTTCAGGATTAACTTGAAGCAAAATTACTTTCAGAGTAGTTTGTTTAACGTGATTTAAATGATGTTTCTCAAATTCTGTCGCGTTTCTGAACTGCTTTATGCGACAATAAACACATCCAAAATATTCTTTCCTTCTATAAAGTAGTTCTTTAGGTTTAGCACCTGATGCTGCGGTAACTTTTGGTCGAGGGTCAGGTAATTTAGATAATACTATTCCCTTTTCCTTAATAAAAGCTGCTCGAGATCGGGCAACTGATTTTGGAGCTGCTGTAGCAAAATATTTTACCTGGTTCCCAGAGGAATAAAGAGAAATTCCCTTTGCTCTTAGAGATGCAACTTCTAAACTGTGAGATGATGAAGGTACAGCCTTGGTTTCTGTAGTAGGAGTTGCAGTATCACTAGATTTTGAAGGTCCCCCAACTTCTGATGGTGAAGGAACCTCTTTACCTTGGGAGGATGCTGGCTGAGGGCTGGCAGCTGATAAAGAAACTCCCTTTCCTTGAAGGAGTGATAATGGTGAACTTGCAGATGAGAGAGAAACACTTTTTCCTTGTAGAGACTCTACCTGAGATTTAACTGTTGCAAAATGCTTGGCATGAAGGGATGCTGGCTGAGAATCTGTCTCTGATGCTGTAGAATTTTCTTCTTCTTCAGAAAAATTGTCACTAGCTGAGTCTTCCTTGCCTAGAAAAGAGGAATCAGCTCCAGCTATTGAAATGCCCTTGGCCTTAAGAGATGCTAAGGAAGATTCAGCACCAGTACCAGATATTGAAATACCTTTAGCTTGGAGTGAAGCTAGAGGGGATGCACCACTAGATAACGAGCCTCCTTTTGTTTGAAGGGATGTATCAGCACTCGATATTGAAATGCCTTTTCCTTGAAGGAATGATAATGGTGAACCACCACCAGATTTTGTAACACCTTTCAACTGGAGAGAAGTTTCAGCTCCAGATATGGAAATGCCTTTTGACTGTAGATATGATAATGGAGATTCACCCTCAGAGAGTGAGTTTCCTTTTGACTGAGGAGAAGAATCAGCACCTGAAATTGAAATGCCTTTTGCCTGAAGAGAAGTTAAAGATGAATCACTGGCCCCAGATATTGAAATACCCTTTGACTGAAGAAAAGAAAAAGATGAATCCCCCCCTGAACCTTTTTGTTCTCCACTTGATATTGAAATGCCCTTAGCCTGAAGAGATGAAAGTGAGGAATCACTACTGCCAGATATTGAAATACCCTTTGCTTGAAGAGATGTTAATGAGGTATCACTACTACTGGATATTGAAATTCCTTTGGCATGGAGTGATTTTAAGGGTGATTCTCCACTGGAAACAGAGACACCTTTTGTCTGAAGTGATGTTAAAGATGAATCTCCAACAGACCGGCCTATTGAAATCCCTTTAGCTTGGAGAGACGATAAGGATGAATCCCCTCCAGATATTGAAATCCCTTTGGCTTGAAGTGATGATAAAGATGAATTTCCTCCAGAAATTGAAATACCTTTGGCCTTCAGAGATGATAAGGGAGAGTCACTAGACTCTGAATTTTCTTTTGCCTGAAGTGATGTCAGGGAGTGATCACCACCTGATACTGAAATTCCTTTGGCCAAAAGAGATGATAATGATTCACTACCAGATACTGAAATACTCTTCCCTTTGTTAGGGGTTTCCTGGAGTTTATTTTGGTCCTCAGTACTGTCTTTTCTTTCACGTTGTTGGGCCCTATTAGCAGACTGAATAGAGGCACCTACCAAGTGGCTAGTAGTGATGTGCTCAGTGAGAGAGCTCTGACTAGGAAACACTGCTGGACATGAGTGGCACTTATGAACATGGACTTCTGCATGGAAGAGTGCCAAGTGGTCACGAAGGAGTTCATCATCCTGAAATGCTGCACCACACTCCCAGCACTTCCCTTTCTCGCCTGATATTTGGTTACTTACAGTCTGCTTCTGCTCAGAGCAGACCTCTGAAGGCTGGGACTGATCATGGGGACGATCATGCCCTTCTTTGTCCCCTTGTTGCTGCTGGTCCTCCTGCAGTTTTTCTCCGTTTTGTTGCTGCTGTTGCTCCGAGTTCAGCTGTGACTGACTTTGAGATTGGCTTTGTCCTTCCTGTTGCTGCTCAGAATACTGGTAGTTACTCGGACTGTAGTATTCCTCTCCTTGATAATATTCGTTTTGACTTTCAGTAGACTGTTCATAATATGACTCTTGATCATATGACTCCTCCTCTTGCGGATACTGATACTCAGGATAATATTGATCTTGATACTCTTCACTCTGATTATACGACCAGCTACTGTTTGTTCCGGTGCTTGACAGTTCACCTGTAAAACAAAACATGAAATCCTCCAATTAGATAATGACATTCAAGAATAAAATTCAGAAATACAACTTAAACAAAAGGGAAATAACATGATAGCATTTACAATGGTTAATCAGCATTCACAGCAAATTAAAAAGTAAACTGTAACATCAAGTGGCATCTCAATCAGACCATTAGGTTTCAACAAAACTCAAACCATACTGGCTTAATGGAACAGCCTTTAGTAAATTCATATACATGTACTGTATCATTATAAATATAATTAAAAAATATATCAAAATTTGTAATTATCACTGATAACTCCTTTAAGTATTAAGACCTGCAGGAAAGACTTGATAGTTATTTGACCACAAAAAAAGTTAAGTATACCTTAGTTTTACCAGACCACTGAGCTGATTAACAGCTCTCCTAGTGCTGGCCCGAAGGATTAGTCTTATTTTACGCGGCTAAGAACCAACTGGTTACTTAGCAACGGGACCTACAGCTTATTGTGGAATCCGAACCACATTATAGCGAGAAATGAATTTCTATCACCAGAAATAAATTCCTCTAACTCTTCATCAGCCGGCCGGAGACTCGAACTCCGGCCTACTGAGTGATAGGCCACAGCTCTACTGGCTCGCCCAATGAAGAGCTTGTTTGACCACAGGTAAAATTCCAAGACTGTAAATGTAAAACTACAACTTGGTAGCAAAAGTCCACAGGTGCCATTATACCAAAATACCCTTTCATTCTCAAAGCTTTAAAATTATGGAAAGTAAACTGCACAATGTAAAACACTTTGTAATGAGCTGTAAAAAATAATACTAGATGCAAAACATTCTGCCATGCAAAGCTAATTTGTTCACAAATAACTAAAAATAACTAAATACCACATTAGACCACACAAACTAACGCTTAATAATCCTGCTTTTCACCTAAGCTTTACCAGCTCCAAATACTTATTTAAAGCAGATATCAGTGCTTAACTGTGAACTAAGTGTTCTCCACTATTCTTATAGGACTAAGCCAAACAGGCCAGCTAAAAACTCACTTCTAAATAAAATATTCAGCAAGGATGAATATTTTGTTGCATCTCACATATATAAAATGCATTTTTGGATTTTGAAGACGGAAGTGGAACAAATGACAGGGGGGTTGAAAGGGGAGTATGGCGTGCATTTAACCAAGGATGAGGGTGTCTGGGTAAGTGAGGAGTATGAAAGGAATGTAATAGTTCTTTGTACCGCACACTGAACCAGAAAAAGCTTATGACAGTATGACAGTATTGGCAGAGGGCTCAAAACACGAACCCCAGTAGGAAAAATTAATGTAATGAATAAATTATAAAACAAATATTCAAATAAAACCAATAACATGAAATGAGACTTAAGTGAGCCTGCTAAAAAGAAAAGGTACCTTGGTGCCAGGGATTAATAATAAGGTCTAGGATAAGAAATTTAATAGCATGCACAGTTTTGTCCCACAATGTGAAGTGTGTTGATGATTAATAATAAAGGTAATTTATTGGCAGAGATTAAAAGTTTTAATGAAGGAAGCAAAGCTTGTGTTAAGACTATGTAGAGGGGAAAGTGACTGGTTTGGCATAACTGTTGGTCGGAGACAAAGATGGATTATGTCTCCATCACTGTAATATCTTAATGGAAGAAGTGGTGCAAGAAGTCAAGAAAAACAAAATCGGATGTAAATACAAAGTTGTCGAGTACCCATATGAGTGGTGAGTAGCATAAAATAGATAAATCTTGTTATTAATAGGGTAATGACTAAGGACAGTAGACAGAAACTCCAGAAAGTAGTGAAAGAGTCGTGTTCACTCAAGGATAAAGTAAAGAGTAAATATGACCTAATGTAAGGTTACTGGGGTTAATGAATGCTAGAAAAATAAAGTGATGAATGTTAATATAGATGAAAGAATGGACGCAGTTGCTTCATGCAGTCATTTTGGAGCAAATATAACAAACAATAGTATAATGAGAGAAGAGGAGCGTCATCAAATGAGTAAAGCAAGGAGAGTAGCAGGGTGCGCGCAAATGATTGGGAAGGGACTTGGACAGTCTACGGACGACAAGCTGGAAGGTATGAAGGTATTTTTGAGCCAACACCTCTGTGGATGAGATACCGTTGAACGCGGCTAAGAAAACACGCAGCTCAATAAGGAAAGCAAACCAAAAGAAATAAAACCAATAAACGATGAGACTCAAGTGAGCCTGCTCAGCAACTGCTCAACAACGTCTTGCCAGGGATTAATAATAAGACCTAGTTTAATACATGAAAGATGTTTGTTCAGCAGCTGAAGACCAAACAGGGAAACATCCAAACCGCTTGTGCCATTACAAAGGAAGAAAAATTCCTAGGACAGACAGGTCTCGAAATCCTCAAAATCTCACTTTGCCAAATTTTGTGCATTTGAAGAAGACTGCGTGTTTCTCAAGACTTATGAAAAAAAAATGAAATTTATTTTTTATGCTATAATTCCCATTAGTAATGTAATGTAGTCTTAAAACTCTTTGCAACCACCTACTTCTCTCTCTCTAAAAAAAAAAAAATGAAAAAAATAGAAATAATATCCCAAGGACCTTTTTCTTAATCAGGCATTAGATTACCAGTACCATGGCCTTTGTTATGACTACATGGAACTTGCCAGGCCGTCACGGCCATACGTAGATGACTACAAGCAAAAGGCACAGTATCCAAGAAATGATCAGTCACGGCAAAGCTTAAATTTTTTTTTTATCAAAAATAAGAACTAAAATGTATCAATTACGCATACTAAACCTGATGCCCTACTGAAACTAAAACCCAGTCTACAAAACAATAACCATGTTTCCTTTCTTATCTTCTTGTTTAGGATTAGAAAACTGCGACAAAATTCATAATCACACGCCAACTTCATATGATATAAAACATATGGCCTTATTTATTTTGTATTCATACTGTAATTAGTTTTGAATAAAAATATTCGATCGACGGATGCTGTCGGTTTGGAATCTACTTTGTTCAGTAACTACAAACCTACAAGCTCCCCTGTTACGAGACAAAGGAATAGCAGTTCCTAAAGATTAACGACAGGAATTTCTGTTATACATGGTAACGAATTCTCTTTCTCCCTCTCCACTAAATTCATTTCCTCTCTCTCTCTCTCTCTCTCTCTCTCTCTCTCTCTCTCTCTCCCTACTGAATTCACTTCCCCCGCCGCAGTATAGACACTATCCCTGTCCAACTCCACTCCACCCGTCGAGATAAATTGAGGAATCCAGCACAGGTTCCAATTCGCGATTAAATAAATTAGTATTACTCACGCATCTTTATATTCCACTTGTGGAATTTGCCGTTACCAAAATGAGAAAAAGTAACGGCATCAAAATTCAGCATCAGTGTTCACGTAAGTCACGCGAAATTCACGAGGATGAAACATAAATATTGGGAACATCTTTGGCAGCCTGCTAGCCTTTGCTTCGCCAGCGTTCAATATGCCTATCCCACACACTGGGACACACGAGACTTTGAACGTTACACCGCACGTGCTTAAGGTGTCTTTTCTGCAAGAACGTCACCGTGCATGTTTTCCTGTGGCTCTGGCACATAGCGATATCAAGTGGATAGATTCTGAAAAGACCAACACTTCAAAGGTTGGGGCTACTCTAACTCACGGCTCTTCCTCAACGGGGAGAAAAACACCCAGACTCGCACTTCAGGGTGTTTTCACTTAAAATCCTACTCGAGAGGGACGAACTCTAATTGTAAGAGAGTCCGAGTACTGAACGTAAACTGAATTTCTCTCTTATTAGTTACAGTTCAGAAACCTTACATGAAAACTCAAAAATTACTTAGTCGAGACAAATCCTTCAAGATGTTTACATGAAAATACTATGACTACGGCACAAATAACCCAAAATAACAATACAAAAATAATAAATTTAAAATGCTTGACCGTTTACTGATATTAGCCATCACGAGAGTCAATTGGATTTCAGGAGAATTAAATATTTAATGAAGGCTGGTATTCACATGGCTATTTCGTCCAGATAAAAAAAAAAAAAACCATTGAAACAGCAACAGAGTAAATCATAAACTAAAAAAGACAAAATAACAGACGGGGTATAGATGTTTTTATAAAAGTCTGGAAACAAAAACTTAAACATCGCGTTTTCTTGGTATGATGATTAAGATTACAATAGTAGATGAGGATATCCTGCGAGTGATAGATGTATTACATATCTATTGATTATATATATATATATATATATATATATATATATATATATATATATATATATATATTATCACATACACAATTGTTCTGTGCATTAGTAGAATTACTAAAAGGACCTCATTCAAACTGGATGGTATCTAATGGAGTATTTATTCAGAAAAAGTTACAAGCTTTCTTGGACAAACAGTCCACATTATCAAGTATCCGTACAAATTATCCAGTTTGAATGAGGTCCTTTTAGTAATATATATATATATATATATATATATATATATATATATATATATATATATATATATATATATATATATATATATATATATGAGAGGCAGAAGGGGGAGAGAGAAATGTTTATACCAATAAAAGGGAGAACCGAAGGTCGTTAAGAGCTGGGTTTCATCTCCACCCGTTTACGTAAGCGGGAGATATTTAACTGTAATATACCATTCTTCCGTTCTCCCTTTCGTTTTATATACACACACACACACATATATATATATATATATATATATATATATATATATATATATATTAATATAAATGGATATAAATAGATGTATGTATGTATGTGAATGTTCCACAATAACTCTGAAATGCACTGAGCAAACTTTCAACCAAACTTGGTCACTAGTACCATATGACCCTTAAATATCTTCTGGAAATAATATAGCTTAGTTTTACCAGACCACTGGGATTAACAGCTCTCCTGGAAGGGCACCGAAGGATTAGACTTATTTTACGTGGCTAAGAACCAAAGGGGCAACAGGACCTGGTGGAATCGAACCACATTATAGCGAAAAGAATTTCTATCACCAGAAATAAAACGGAGATAGTTCTGTTCGTAGAAGCTCAACCAACTTAACAAAGGGCTCCGTGTCCGTAACTTAGTAACTAAAGAAACTCTACAAGTTTATCATACCTCATTTCATTATACATATGACTTACTATCTGGAAAAGAATACTGTGGAGGGGGTAAGACATCACTGGAACCAAAGGGGGTGGGTGTGGGAAGGGGATGACATATAAAAATAACTGAAAAGACAAATATTAGTGTCTTATCCATAGTTTTTGAGGTCGCTGAGATGAACAGTCACACTCCTGATGCCCTTAAGTCCAAGTTCAGCCCGATAGGAGGGAGGGGGGTGAGAAGGGGTGAAAAATAAAATGTGAAAAATGACAGATATTAGTGTCTAATCCATAGTTTTCGAGTTTCTGAGATGAATAGTGACACTTCTAAATGAGAGAGTAGAGGGGGTTAGGGAGGAGAAAGAGGGAAAGAGTGAGGGAGAGTTGGAGAGAGACTTTATCAGTTGTAATTCAGAGTTTTCCAGGACAGCACTGGTCAGCTAGTGTGTGTGTGTGCGTGTGAACATCACCAGAGGTAAAAATAATAATTGGAGATGGGGTGTATGTACTGACTGGTTACAAATTCATTTCCAAGCCATTGAAGAAGGACAGATACATAGTGTTAGAATTCACAATGTATATACTAGATAGTACTGGCAAACATACACAACTGTTTGAGACTATGGATCCACCCCTGACAGGTGTCAAAGGGGAAGTGGCGACAAAACTCATTAGGGCTAGTGGTAGAAATGAAAATGTATACTAAAGGGACAGTACCCACAAACATACAGACCACAGGAGGCTACAAATCCACACCTGACAGGTGTCAAGGGGGAGGGGCAAAAAAAAAAAACTCATTATTACTACTGTCCCTGTGCTGTGCTTGCAAATATGATAATCCTTTTTCCATAAATCTCTACTGCCTTCCTTCAAATTTAAACATGTCACAAATTTCCTTTGAAATTATGGGATCAAGTTTATACATGCCTTGACTGGTATTCATGTTATGACCACAACTTTATCTTAAGAAGTCATATTCAATTATATTCCTTTCCCATGCATTATTAGAATATGCTATCTTTTCACCCCTTCCCAGTTGATAGCATGATTGTTCTCACTGACATGTACAACAATTCCGTTGTTCAATTGTGCATATCTCACATATTTTTTTGTGCTGTTCTATTCTCTTTTCCAGAGCTTTGCTCGTTTAACCAATATAAAAGCTGTTACAGGACTTGCATGGAAATTTATATACACATCCTTTAGTACTGTCGGAAGAATTCTTTTTCCAAACATGTTTCATTGTTTTACTGTTCTTAAATGTGACATTAACCCCAGAATTCTTAAGAAAATGAGGGACATCTTTCATATTTTTATTAAATGGTAATACAAGCAAATTTCTTGTGTACTAAGGTTCTTTTTTTGTTTAGACCGAGAGTCTTTATTGTCTAATACACAGGTTATTTCGATTTCTTGCCCGTATCGTAATAATCTTTCCATTCCATTATCAATATATTCCGAGCTACATTATGTAATGTTCTTAAAAACAGATGTGAACACTGACTTCTTAACCTTATTGCTTTGACCTGTAAATAATATTTCACATAAGAAATATTATTAGACTTTCTGTAAACACTGTATCTAAACCCATTATTATTTCTACGTATTGGATTTAACTGTAAACTGTATCTAAACCCATTACTATTTCTACGTATTGGGTTTAATTCTATGTATTCTTTTTACTGTCAATTTCCGTTTCAGCGCTGAAAGGCCTCACAGGACCCAGAGCTGGCCTTTGGGCTAAATTCTATATTCTATTCTATTTCTACGTATTAGGCAATCCAAAAAGGGTAGGCACCCATCCTATTCCATTTCTTAGTGAATTTATTTGATAGTACTAATTGATTTAACTTGTGGAAAAAGTTATCTGCATTTTCGTTCACTGTCCATACACAAATTATACCATCAACATACCTGAACCATGCTACATTGCTTGGAGTGATTTTAAAATATTAAAAAAAAATCCATATGCAAATTATTCAACACTGGAGACAGATGGTTTCCCATCACCATAACAAAATTTTGTGAGTAAAATTTCCTACTGAATTAAAATTTACATTCTCTTACACATAATTTAATCGGTTCAATTAAGAGTATTCTCCTAAAATGGGATATCCAGCTGTGTGTTCTCTAATAATTCCGATAAAAACTCCAGCAGATCGTCAACTGGTACCTTCGTGAATAGTGATACTATATCAAAACTCACAAGCCTGCATTCATTGTTAATCTCTACTTTATTTAGTTTACTTATCAGGTCCACATTATTCTTGATGTCAGCAACAGAGATGATACCAACCAACGGGCTGAGAATATCCACTAGGTACTTTGCCAGATTATGTGATGCGGAACCAACTGAGCTAATAATTGGCCTGGCCGGAAAATTTGTTTTGTCAGTTTTTATTGTACCATACAAACACGGTAGCGATGGCGAGGTCACACACAACTTTTTTTTATTAGGCTTTCGTTTCCTTTAAATAACTGTTTCACTTTCCTCGTCAAATTACTCTTCACTTTGTCTAACATGTTTTTATTTAATTCTTTGTACGCGTTATCATCACTCAAAAGACTATCCATTTTTTCTATAAACTCAGTTCTATCCAAAATTACCATTTTCTAGTTTCGTCAAGTGTATGTTTTAATTTTTTTCTGTTCACTGATGGCAACCATAAACCTTTTAAGGGCATTTGTGGTATCTGACTTTTCATATTTCCATAAATCAATCCCTTAACTATGCTCACTGCTTCACTAGTAAGATTACTACATTTTTTCCGGTTGCACAGTCCTTTGGTAATTTCTACACTGTTCACATCGCCAACTGACAAAGCAGAATTGAATCTGTAGTGTAAGGCACTAATCACATTTCTAACCAGGTGTTCTTTCGATCAACAATTTCATTCTATTACCATGTTTACATTTAAGATCCCAATATACTTTTCTCATTTTCATAATGCAATATTCATGTAGGGGCCTTTCCACTCTGGTGCTACCACAATCATCCCTGAAAATAAGGAGTAGACAATGAAGCTGTAGAGAGCAGTGGCATCACGTAGCTAGCAGCACCACAGCCTTGTCCCTTTAGTGAGGAGTGTGGGTCTATGTGCTACCTTTCCAATTCTAGACAAATTGAACAGGCATGAGGGTGCTAAAACCACAACCTGAATGAGATGTCCATGGGGCAGCATTAATGTGGTGCTACAAGATGTGTAACTTGCTACATGCAAACTGGCCTAACTTTGCCGGGAGCACAGTGAAATGAGAGTTCAAAGAAAAAGTTTCTATGACAGCAGTTGATCACTGGCTTATGGAACCTTTCTCTTCTAGGTTTATGTACCTTGTCTTCAAAGTATGTATAAAATCACTGAAGTTCTTTACCAGAGTTACCAATTGCGTGTTGAACAAAGTAAAGGAATAGGCAACATTAAGGAACCCTTATCGGATTAGTTACAGTATTGATGATACAAGATTTTGAATGTAAAAAATGACTGACAGGCTGCTTGCTGCATAAAGGGACAAAGGTGGAGCTTGCTCTCATTCAGTCAGAAACAGAAGACGAGGCTCACTGACAATCAGTAGTGGGAAGATTCAAGTTGTGAAATTTAAAGAGCAATGAAACCTACAGCAGGTCTGATACTGATGGGTCTCTGCCTGAGTCTAAAAGTCGAAATCTCTGAGTAATAATAATTAAGAATGCACTGCTAATTCTTGAGACACAGAGAGAATCAAAAATGCTAATCGACTGAGAGGCATACTTGAAGCAGTGTGAAAGGCAGTCTTTCCCAGCATTCTGTTAAGAGACGTCTTCGAAGTAATGTGAAAGGTAAAGTCTTTCCCAGCACCGGCTTAAGAGACTTTCTGAAGCAATGTGAAAGACAAAGTGTTTCACAGCATCAGGTTAAGAGACGTCTCTGAAACAATGAGAAAGGTTAAGTCTTTCCCAGCATCCAGTTAAGAGACATCTTTGAAGCAATGTGAAAGACTAAGTCTTTCCCAGCATCCAGTTACGAGACATCTCAGAAGCAATGAGAAAGGTAAAGTCTTTCCCAGCATCCAGTTAAGAGACATCTTTGGAGCAATGTGAAAGACTAAGTCTTTCCCAGCATCCAGTTAAGAGACGTCTCAGAAGCAATGTGAAAGATAAAGTCTTTCCCAGCATCTGGGTAAGAGACATCTCCAAAAGCAAGTGAAATGTAAAGTCTTTCCCAGCATCTGGGTAAGAGACATCTCCAAATGCAATGTGAAAGGTAAAGTCTTTCCCAACATCCAGTTATGAGACATCTTTGAAGCAATGTAGACAAATCTTTGAAGCAATTTCAAAGATTAAGTCTTTCCCTGCATGTTAAGAGACATTTCTGAAGCAATGTGAAAGGTAAAATCTTTCTCAGCATCCAGTTAAGAGATACATCTTTGAAGCAATGTGAAAGAATAAGTATTTCCCAGCATCCAGTTAAGAGACGTCTTCTAAGTAATGTGAAAGGTAAAGTCTTTCCCAGCATCCAGTTAAAAGACGTCTCTGAAGCAACGAGAAAAGTAGTCTTTCCCGGCATCCAGTTAAGAGACATATCTGAAGTAATGTGAAAGGTAAAGTCTTTCCCAGCATCCAGTTAGGAGGCATCTTTGAAGCAATGTGAATGACGAAATCTTTCCCAGCATCCAGTTAAGAGATGTCTTTGAAGCAATGTGAAAAGTAAAGCCTTTCCTGGCATCCAGTTAAGAGACATCTCTGAAGTAATGTGAAAGGTAAAGTCTTTCCCAGCATCCAGTTAAGAGACAGCTTTGAAGCAATGTGAAAGGCAAAATCTTTCCCAGCATCCAATAAAGAGAAGTCTCCAAGGCAATGGGAAAGGTAAAGTCTTTCCCATCATCTAGTTAAGAGACGTCTCCTAAGCAATGTGAAATGTAAAGTCTTTCCCAGCATCCAGGTTAAGAGGTGTCTCTGAAGCAATGTGAAAGACAGAAAGTCTTTCCCAGCATCCAGTTAAGCAATGTCTCAGAAGCATTGTGACAGGTGAAGTCTTTCCCAGCATCTGGTTAAGAGACATCCCAGAAGCAATGTGAAAGACTAAGTCTTTCCCAGTATCCAGTTAATAGACATCTTTGAAGCAATGTGAAAGACAAAGTCTTTCCCAGCATATAGTTAAGGGACATCTTAGTCTTTCCCAGCATCAAGTTAAGATACATCTCAGAAGCAATGTAAAAGACTAAGTCTTTCCCAGCATCCAGTTAAGAGATGCCTTCAAAGCAACATGAAAGGAGAAGTCTTTCCCAGCATCCAGTTAAGAGACGTCTTCAAAGAAATGCGAAAGGTAAAGTCTTTCCCAGCATCCAGCTAAGAGACATCTTCGAAGAAATGTGAACAACTGGTAAAGTCTTTCCCAGCATCCGGTCCTTTCACAGCATCCAGTTAAGAGATGTCTTCAAAGCAATGTGAAAGGTAGTCTTTCCTAGCATTCGGTTAAGAGACATCTTCGAAGCAATGCAAATGACAAAGTCTTTCCCAGCATCCAGTTAAGAGATGTCTCTGAAGCAATGAGAAAAGTAAAGTCTTTCCTGGCATCCAGTTAAGAGGCATCCTTGAAGAAATGTGAATGACAAAATCTTTCCCAGTATCCAGTTAAGAGACGTCTCTGAAGCAATGTAAAAAAGTAAAGTCTTTCCTGGCATCCAGTTAAGAGACATCTCTGAAATAATGTGAAAGGTAAAGTCTTTCCCAGCATCCAGTTAAGAGACTTCTTTGAAGAAATGTGAAAGGTAAAGTCTTTCCCAGCATCCGTTTAAGATATGCCCTCAAAGCAATGTCAAAGACAAAGTCTTTCCCAGCATCCAGTTAAGAGATATCTTTGAAGAAATGTGAAGGGTAAAGTCTTTCCCAGCATCCGGTTAACAGACTTCTTCGAAGCACAGTGTAAACAAAGTCTTTCCCAGGATCCAGCTAAGAGACGCCGTCTTCAAAGCAATGTGAAAGAATGAGTCTTTCCCAGCATCCGATTAAGAGACGTCTCCAAAGCAACGTGAACGACAAAGTCTTTCCCAGTATCAGTTAAGAGATGACTCTGAAGCAATGTGAACAACAAATTCTTTCCCAGCATTCAGCTAAAAGATGTCTTCGAAGCAATGTGAAAGGTAAAGTCTTTCCAAGCATCCGGTCAAGGGACACCTTTGCAGCAATGTGAAAGACAAAAGTCTTTCCCAGCATCCAGTTGAGAGACATCTTCGAAGCAACGCCAAAGGAAAAGTCTATCCTAAAAGGAATCTAAACCATTAATTATGTTCAAGTGGTAGAATAATCGTGCATCTGGGGTTCAGATCATGGTAAAGCAATGTTAGTGATGAAGACCAACTTCTAACCCTTGGAAATCGAGCCTCGACATGAATCTTCGGTATTAGGAGGTACCCCTGCAGAAAAATGGTGCTACTGTTAAGTCACTTTACTGGATCGTTCAAGTAGAGACTGCTGGAAAACATCTATACGGGTGATCGTTTACTGAAGATTGTACTATGATGGATACCAAAAGGAGAAAAACAAGCAATTTTCTCCATCGCTGATCCATTTTCCTGTGCTTTCTACGATGTCAATTTGTAGAATCATGCTGTCGATGTGTCTTCCTTAACTCTGTAGTAATAAATCAATTTTATTACTTTGTTTACTTTCAAGTCTCATGTGTCTAACATATTCTTACGCACTTCTCAAGAACCATCTTAATGGATAGGTATACTGTATAAAATTTTAGGCCAATGGCCAAGCGCTGGGATCAATGAGGTCACTCAGCGCTGAAAGGGAAATTAGGAGAAAAAAGGTCTTAAAGGTGTAACAGGAGGAAAACCTCGCAGTTGCCCTATAAAATAATTGTTGGGAGAGTGTGGACAGTAAGATGGAAGAAAGATCTGAATGGAAGTATAGTATAAATAATGAAAGGGCTTGAAGCTAGGGGCCGAGGGAACGTTGCAAAGAACCTTAAGTAATGCCCACAGTGCACCGCATGAGGTGCACTGACGGCACTACCCTCCTACAGGAAAGATCTTTCTTAAAGAGGCACGACGTCAAATCATCGTCAAAACTAATAAATATGAAAAAAATAAGTTTGTCAAAACTAACAACCAAAACGATCAAATCTCCAACAAAATTAAAGGGAAAATACTGCTTACAACAATCAAAATAAAACTTGGCCAAGGCAACTAATAAAGTACATAAAACCAAGAACAAACCAAGTGCAAAAGCAAATCAGAACAAAACATATACCCAACAAAACCATTTCTCTCTTTCTAAAGAATATAAATAAATAAACAGGAAAGCCGAGACCATGCATTCCGGCCCAGTCTGTTTACCCATTATGCATTATGGAATTATACCCTAACCATTCCCCAGCTCAGCTTTAAACTCTCTTTGCTATATCAGCCCCCTTGCATAAAAAATAAAAAAACGTTAAATACCTTTTGGATGTTTTTATGTTCTTTTCATTTTAGCAATAGCGCGCCCGCGGGAAAGCAAACACACCAACGCACATAGTGCCCTAGTATTTAACAGGTTGCAATGCTCGTTAAAGATGCTGTGCTCTTTAAACAGATGTCACGGTCAAGGGCCGAATAATCTTATTTGCAGAATATTTCTCATTAATAAATTACCGTTTTTCTTGGGGTCGTTTCAAACGCAGATAGCTACGCGGGTGGCTACCACTCCATTCTCCTTTCTAGACGGAATATTTTGAACACATGACTACTGTAACTGAATTGCAGTGAAAAGGTTATTAAATGAAACTATTATTAATGAAGGTTTGTCTCCGATGTGTCTCCCCGTTCTTCGTTCCGTTCCTGGCATGTTAACCTCCCGATTGGCCTTCGAAAATGGCTCCAACCTGCTTCCTAAGAAGTCTAACGCATCGGGCAATGTACCACAATGAGGTCTGTAAACCCATCTCAGTATCGACGAAAAGAATTTAGATGATAAACTGAGGAATACTCCTCCTCTTCTTACACCGCCAAATTTCGTCATATCCTTCTTCCTTTTGTATTCATCGGATCTTGTTCTTTTCTTTTATTTTTTTTTCCAAAACTGCTGAGGTTATGGTGGCTTCCTCATGGTAACGACCCATTCTTTTACCTTTCTTGATAAGGACTGAATTCTGCATTCCGATATAGTCTCAAAGTCATCAAAAGACTGAGCAAATGTGTTCAGGAGTTCCAAGTCATCGAGGCCGATGACATGCAGGAACTCAGCGACTATTTCCGCAATTATTCCCTATCAAATCCTATAAAGTCATTAGCAAATCGGCATTCGCTCGTGTTGGCTAATCATTTGATCATGCAGTGACCTGGAAAAGTTTCAAACCTTGTCTCTCTTACTGCCATTTGTAAGTGCTGAATTCTTGTGAAGCAGAGATTTCAGACGGTTATTGCTTATTCCAGTGATGGAAAAAATGCAAAGGTCTAGATGCGAAAACCGAGTGACCTTGAAATCACACACTAATCTTCGCCATGATGAGCGTCTGCCTTTCTTTAGAATTCCTGCCAATTAAGGCCGCAAGCAGCAACGTGATTCAGTTTAAGCGGCGCCAGTGTCCTTGATATGTTTTACTGTACCTTTGGATCTGTTGCTATTTAGGACGTGTCAAAACTGCTGCAAGAAAAACGCTTGAAATGAGTGCTAGTGAGCCACACGTAAAAAGGAAAAAAATGGCAAAGGTGAAAAACGAACTGCGCCGATGATGGAATACCTTACACAGGTGTCTGGTTCTCAGGAGTCGACGATGTTAATCACATTCAATCGACTTACAGCAACAGAAGAAGATAATCTGCAATGCATATATACAGTAAATACACTCCCTCATTAAGTGGTCAATGGTGGTTGGGTCAGTCGACAGACAATGTAAAATATTAAGCAAAAAAATTTAGGGAAAGTCATCAAAAATTTTGGTCTAAATCAGGTTGCCTGTCGTCTCCCGTAGACTTTTCCAAAAAGACTATGTACTGTCTCTCTTAAGACGGGGCATATATTAATAAACGTATTAGTTCAGCGACGGACAATATGTGCGCTCTTCAGCGAAACGCGAGAAAACCATCTAGAATTTAAAACAAGAGCACAAAAACCTTTTGCTCTAATCAGCAAGAACACCTTATGACACCAATCAGAATATCAAGCAAAACTTCGTTAGCATGAAGGCGGTGTAACACACTGGCGTTTCTCAGCATCTTTTAGCGATGATCATTTTTCATAGTTTTGTACAATCTAAGTTGCGTATGCTCACTGCAGTGACGACGCACAAGAGAGAACTTCGATAACTTACTTTTTCACTCATTATGCTAGTCTGTGACGCTATTAAAAGGAATAAATCCATAAATCACTTGCTACTTTTGACCAGAGTAGGGCGGCAAGATGCTAAAAGATGCCCAAAACTTTTTGGTATGACACCCCCTTTACGCTCCCATCATGATCTTCACGAAATGTTCTTCCAAGTGTGCATGTGTGCCTTTTTTTCTGCTGTAATCTCAAGCGTTCCGCGAAATTCAGAAGGCCCCTAACAATACTACCGATACAACAAAGCCATATTTTCAGAGGGATGATACTTCAAAGCTGACCATTGGTGAACAAGAACAGCTGCTTATCAGTTACAAGTGTATCTACATGGGAGATGCAGGTGTGGGATATCACCAATAGCGACGGAAATAAAAATAAGGCTCTCTTGTGATGAATGGGGTCGATGTGTCGTTCGCTGCTCAACAATCAGGTGGACGGATCCGCCGGAACAACTGCTTGGCAATGGATTCTATAGCAAGTATTACGTCGCAGGCGAAATACGATACACGGTGCCCTCATGGAAGATTCGTACCTCCGGTTTGACGGATGGTGGGGGCGGATTCCAGAATCTTCTCTTTGTACGGGCAGTTACTTTGGAAAACCAGATCAGCCTCTCTACAGTTTTTGCTAAGACAGCGTCTTTCTTCTGTGCAAAAATCCCAGTACACTCTTAAACCAGCTCTTACTGATCGTTTATTCTGCCTGTCTCCCCGACGTCAATTTTAATTGCAGATGTTGCATGAGAATTTCATATCAGGCATCAATTTGCCTTTTTTTAAATTAAAATGTGCGTTAATAAGTGATGATTTACCTACGAATTTACGATTACAGGAAATAAACATTGTTTATTTTGAGCTGTTTATTTATTTTTCAACGTAAGGAGCTTTATTTTATCCTTAAAGTCTTTGTTAATTATCTGTGTGGTCTCCATAGTAAATTTTGTTCGCTTTGTTGATAACCTTCTGGATTATATATGCAGGCAGGGGCGTCATTTCAGATGTTTGTTGAGTGGCCAAAGACGGTTTGGCGAGAGAAGCGAGCCTAATCAGCTGTTTTTTTTTACTCTGAGCTATTTTAAAAGCTTTTTGAAGCACATAAAATGGATAGATAGATAGATAGATAGATATAACTTAAATGTGATGACACATTTGAATTTCGGTAGGAATAATGGAAAACCAGCTGCTGTTACTTCTTTGGACTAGGGGGGTGAGGGGGGGCAAGTTGAGGCTGGGAAGGGACTTGAGTCAGGGACAGTTGCCCCCCCCCCCAGCCCCTCCTAAATGACGCCCCTGTGATAATGCAGGGTAGAGGAACTGGGTCAGACGTGGACGAAATAATACAAATTCTCTCTTTCCGGACGCTCATGGGAATATATCCTCAGCCCTCTAACAAATAGGCTGCGACTGATGTATACGAGTACATCATAAACTTAAGCACATGTAGGTAACAGCGAAAATGGGCGTCCTGTATACACTGAAGGCTTATTTTGCCTGTTCTCATATGAGTAAAACATCTTGGAAAGGCAATCTAAGGTCTTTTTTCCCACTCAGATTCAAATTAAACGGATGGGACCAGCGTGTTTATTTTATCAAGAATTTCACCGAAATATCTCCAGCTACTGTCCCAGAACGTTAAACTATCATCCACGCATCTCAGCCAGATCATGTTTTGGGGTATGATACAACAGAAAATTTCTTTTTCAAAATAATTTATGTACTGGTTCGCTACAAAAAGGGGGGGGGGGGAAATTCCCGTAGTGCAACCAAATTTTTCATAAACGTTACCAGTGAAAGAATCACAAACAGCGTTAGTTATAAATAGGCAAACTAACTTTAACGTTTTATCAATGCCAAGGGAAAACGTCCCTCATATAATGGTGATTTCCTACTAAGAAATGCTAACACATCGGCAATCGTGATTTTAGCTAAAAAAATAGAAAAAAAGTGTTATTTCCTGTATGTTTGTGCACTTATTTTACCCCGTACAATTAATGTATATAGTGAATGAAAAATATTAATCGGAGCATATTAATATTTTTATATTATTCCTTCGTTCATGAAACAATCGAAAAAATGAACTATTGAACTATTCTCTCACTCCTCCTCTACTCAGAGAAAGGAAAGGCACTGGTATTTTAGGTCTCATTATTATTTTTGCTATTATCAATATTGTAAAATATCTTTTATTATCATGATTGTAAAATTATCCACTTTTCTATAAATCTCTAATAATTCTCATCATTACTCAACGAACGATGAACATCCCCATTTAAATATATGAAGGTTACAAAGACCGTTGAAAAGTACTGTTGAAGACGTATTGGTAAAAGTTTTACCAAACTTCCCGGAAAGTCCTATTTCCTGCTTCATCAAGAATGGAACGAAAACCAGAAAATATTGACGGCAATACTTTTATGGCGGTCATACCGTCCCATGGCAAGAGTGCCTTCTCTTCCTCCCACGAAAGGACTGTCCGTGTCAGAGACAATGGTATATTTAAGAGTTTGTGATGGATGGCGACTGAAAGACTCCTTCTGTGATGACCCTTTCTAGAAGTCCTATCTCCTTCCCAAGCCCAGACAAAGGTTCCTGTTGCTGAAGATGATCATTTAATGGGGAGATGATTTTCAGTGAGGATGGAGCGCCATATCAATAGTAGTTGTTTATATTCATTCCCTTCCCCCTAAGGAAGGCAAAAATGTTTCCGAAAATCTTGAGAGTTTGTTGTTATATTTAAAGCAACTTCAATATCCAACATTCTTAGGGTCTTATTATTATTATTATTATTATTATTATTATTATTATTATTATTATTATCAAAATCCACAATAATACACGAATGAAAATCCGCTATTTAACTTTCTTTTAAATGTAATGATACAGATAGTATCAATAGTATCGTTAATTATATATGAAAGGTGGCTTTCTGTTATTGGAACAGTGCTGTTCTTAAACCGAAAATGCTGGAAGCCCACAGTTCAAGAAAATGCAAAAGTCATCTTATTTTTAAGTTCCTCATTTTACAACTATCTTCATAATCACTTTTACGCAGCTGAATTTCTTACAATTCCAAAAGCGGAAATATGATTATATGTAATCATTACCAGGCAAAATTCAATACTGATTATTGTAATTTCACATATACGAAAAATTACAAAAAGAAGACAACAATCAACTTACAAAAGAATGTAACGAAAGGTGAAAGAGAAACACAAAAAAACAAATTATAATTTTAATAAAATTAAAATTACTTTTTCACCCCTTGCTCGATAGTAAGAATAATTTAAAACCTGATGTATGATCAGTTACATTTCTTTACACAAACTGGACTTTCTTCGAAATGAGAGAGAGAGAGAGAGAGAGAGAGAGAGAGAGAGAGAGAGAGAGAGAGAGAGAGAGAGAGAGAGAGAGAGAGGAGGGGGGAGAAACAAAATATGCAAACATGGATACGGATATTACCTTACAAAGTCAACGACCACAAAAGAGAAGAGAGAGAATAAGAAAGAAAAGAAACAAAGATAAATAAACGAACAGACAAAAATAGGATAAGAAAGAGAGAGAAAATCCATGACGCCAAAAACCCAATAAGATAAAAAGTATATAAATAGTGACAAAATCTCTCTCGCGAAGACCTAGAGTTAGAAAATTGGTGAATCTTTCATAATGAGTCTGGCGAGAAAATGTTGGAAATGGAAGTCTGAAAAATGGGCAGCAACAATCTTCCCGGATTCTCTTAGCTCTTCGGGGCTCTCCGTTGCAGCCGCCCAGCAGCTAGCAGCAGCAGCAGCAGCAGCAGCAGCAGCAGCAGCAGCAGGAAGAGGCAGCAGTCTCTCCTCAGAGAGAGAGCGAGAGAGAGAGAGAGAGAGAGAGAGGCGGCAATCTCGTCATTGTCGGAAGCCCACTTCAACTTCCCATCACTGTCAAAAGTAGAAGCAGAAAACTTCTGCAGCTTTTTTTAACAACCCCCCCCTCCCCCGCCCCGGTGGCCCGGGCCCCGTCCGTCCGTCCGCCCGGTCTCTCTGGAGGCAAACTAAGGATCATTTCTTTCCTATGGATCATCCACCTTGAAGCCTTGCTCTTTCCAGAAGCTGCTGCTGCTGCTGCTGCTGTCGCTGCTGATGCTGCTGCCACTGCTTGGCCGCTGCCGCCGCCGGCAGCTGCAACGGTGAAGTTGGGATCCAATTTCGGGAGCTGGGATCAAATTGGTCTTCGCAGCCTTATCTCCCCCTCCCCTCCCCCAGACCGGCCATCACCAAAGGCCCCACCCCAACCCCCTGGAATCCAGGTTTCCATGGCAACTGCGCCTGATCGATGCGTCGTCCCTTCCCTCCAAACATTTCATGATGAAGTTATTGGAATTATGGGTCCCAGGGAAGTAAAATACGAGACCCATTTTTTAATGGGCAGGCACTTTTGTACTTCTTTATCCCTTTCAAACAATGCAAGTTGTTAGCTTTGGGAAATAATGAGGAACTGACTTGAAATGCCAAAAAACTCTGACTCAAAAGGTAATTACGTTGGGTTGCAAGGGATACAATGTTGAGCTTCTGGGATACCAAGAGCTCAGAAATATTAAAGATTAGGGCTGCCGTAAAAGTAATGTTAGCAATTTGGGAAGTTCAGGCCGGCCTTATTAGTTTCCCAGCAATGTTACTGGCTCGCTCCTCTGGATCCCTGCATCACCATTGGTTGGCTGGAATCTCCAGCCACGCCCCCGACGGTTCCGCATTGGACAGAATTCCCATTACGAGGTTGCCCATTATTTTTCAGCCCTTATTGAACATGCTCGTGTTTTATCCAGAAGGAAAAAAACGCCAACAAAATTTTCAAAATTGTCGAGGATGGAAAATTCTCAGGGAAAATTTTTTGTTCTGGGTTAAAATTAATGCCATTCGTGCAGCAGTTCTGAGAGCCTTTCCAAAGCCCTTTCTGGAAATAAAGACTTAAAAGAGACTTTCTCCTTTCTTCCCTATTGAAGATGGAAGAGAATGATGCTCTCCACTCGCAGCGCCAGAATGAGGATATATTGCAGGATGTTCAGAGTCATTTATGAGCCCATTTCAGAGAGTAATGGCCTCTCCCTTCGACTGAGCCGTCGACGTTGACGCACATCACATCCCCTTTCTTCGACGCCCCCCAACCCCCTCCCTTCAATTCCCCCTCCCTAAAATTGAGCGCATAAATCTACCAGACGCCACAAATCGATAGGATATGTGACCGGGGTTGTGAGGTTTTGACTGACAAACGAAACCAGTCCTCGACTGACAGTGAATCTAGTAGACCTCAGGGCTTCTGTGACTGGTGCACTTTCAGCCCCTACGCGTCAATACAAAGGGTATCTCTCTCTCTCTCTCTCTCTCTCTCTCTCTCTCTCTCTCTCTCTCTGATGTCCTACTCGGCCAACCCTTTGCACTTGCGCAAGGAAACACCCCGGGTGTTCGCACCAACAAAAGGAGCCTTTGGAAATAACGTCCAACCTACAAATAGACTCCTTTTAAGCCCTAACATTCTTAAGAGGCGCCTTTTCCTTTCCTAAATAAACCTCTCACAACCCACTGATCGCAAAATATCCTCTGCTGAGTAAATATTGCCTTCTGAAATTCCTCCCCGCTTCCCCAACCCTCAATAACCAAGTTGAAATGAGTCATTCAGGGATCCAAACACACAAACTTCATTTCTTCCACACTCACGACTGACTCATATTGCCTTAGAGCAGCTACAACATACAACCCTCGGCAGCGTTATTGGAACGGTGAAACTATTAATTATGTAAACACTAACCCGCTTCATCAGCGAGAAAATGTTGTCACGTCACGCCTTCAAGAACACCAAGTCATAATCATTGTTTGTGTAATAACAACAATAGTTCATCAACATTTTATTATTAGTTGAACTAAAATGAATATACAATTTAGGCCATAGGCCAAGCACTGGGACCTATAAGGTCATTCAGCGCTGAAAGAGAAACTGACAGTAAAAGGTTTGAAAGGTGTAACAGGAGGAAAACCTCGCAGTTGCACTATGAATCAATTGTTAGGAGAGGGTGGAAAGTAAAATAGAAGAAAGAGAATATGAAAGGAGGTACAGTAAAAGGAACGTAAGGGGTTGCAGCTAGGGGCCGAAGGCACGCTGTAAAGAACCTTAAGAAATACCTACAGTGCTCCGCATGAAGTGCACTTATGCCCACATGTATATTCAATTACTCCTCAAAAAATGTCGCGGATTTTACCGTTCATTATTATAATTATATATAAAAGTTCCGGCAAAAAGTAATAGCAACTTCTGAGGTACAAAATAAAAAGGACAATGAGACAGAAAAAAAGATAAAATGTGAGAGAATCTTTCGTGGAACTTCTCTCACCATGACAACGCTGACTCGTTCGTTCTTCCCCCAGTATCTCGCTCAAAGGTGCTGGCGTCATTTCCGGTGATACAGCGATGTAATTGCGAAATTACTGAAGTGAAACAGTGACTCAAAACTCGCTAGTGGCTGTCCTTGTCACTAATTTCGTGAAGTCATCACTAATGCATATTACAACCCCGATACAAATGGCTGTATTGAGATAAAAGAGAAAGGAAAACAACATTGTACCTGGACAAAAACACGCCATGTCAACACAAACACTGCAGGAACTAGACGTTCGAAATACAATAAAAAATGTTAATCTCAAAGAAAAACAAACGAATTCCACACCAAACCATTCCGAATTGAGTTGATTTCACGACTTCGTCTGTCTTTAAAAGTCAAGTCACTGAGTCCATTAAATTAGACGTAGGATGAGAGATATCAAATTAATGGTATGATGAAAAGAAAGATAACAAGTAATAACAAAATGAATATTAAAGCATAATAATGGTTCACTGAGCAATGAATTCGCCAGTGATTCTTTGCTTCTCGTAAAGGAGGAAAGTAACTTTAATGTGAGTGAATCACAAAAATATCAAAATAAATTTCAAAAAATATCAGCCAAGCATCCCTTCCGCGTTGCCATTCTCTTTTCAAAACCCATTCTCTCTTTTTTTTTTTTTTTTTTTTTTTTGAAATTCGCTCTCTTTTGGAAACCCTCCATCGAAATCCACTCTGTGGCTTCGACTGGTATTTTACCTTTAGGCAGGAGACGCAAAGGGCAAAGGGCTAGGGAATGCCCCAAAACACATTTTTGCTGGAGGATTTCTGGATAGCAGTTGCCGACACTAGCATTCACACTACCTGTGTTTGGAACTTACTCCCTGCTCCCATTTCTCCAAGATTCCTGTGATCTTCCCTTTCTATGCGCTTTAAGCACAAACAAACACGAATATATGTAACGGAGACGCTTCGGAACTTCCCAACCACTTCCGTTTTCTGCCAGTCACATGATAGTCCACTTTCTACGAAATACCGTGACTACGCTTAACTCTTTTCTAAACCTCTTCATAGCATTAGTAACCCTTTTTCTTCTGTTCAGAAAAATGGGTTTCCCGTCCCACTGGCCATCAATATTACAGGACAAAAACGACATTAGTGATCCTACTTTAAACGTTGGACAATGCTGAAATTCATTTTCAGATTCTTCATTTCAGATGCCACTGGCGATAATAATCACTGTGTAACGCAAAACCTAAAAACTACATGGGAATTGTGATTAAATGCAGAGATTGTCTTTTTAATATATAGCAACACGATTTACGACTGCAATTTGACACCAATTTATGCACGCATGTACACACTGTGGGCGATTAAATGTACAGAACCACGCATTTCGTCCTTGCTCGATATTGCTTGAAATGATACACAGACGCACACACGCAGTATCGGAAAACTTGGTGCATTTGAATGGTCTTACATCCGAATAAGTCTCCGTGAACGAAAACTTGAAATAGCCTTGTAAAAAGGTCTTGCGAGACTGTTCTGTCAGAACTAAATATAAGAGCGCCATCATTCTCCTCTTCTCTCATGACAACAGAGGCCAGTCAATTTCTGACGCGAGGACCACTGCAAATTTAAACTAACAGAAAACTTAATGAGTTCTTGGAGTAATTAATAAATGAAAGCGAGGACAGTTTCTTTATACTTCCCCGAGAAAGAAGACAAGTAGATCATGCAGGACTATTATTATTATTATTATTATTATTATTATTATTATTATTATTATTATTAGGTGCAACACTTAATCTGACAGGTAAGCATCCAGTTTTGAAATCCCGTATTTACAAAAGGAAAAATCCCCCACTAAGACGACAAGCATAACATAATACAGATAAAATGAACAAAATAGACACTAGCGAAAGTCAAATAAACTATGGGACAATAAAGTATCACCGATAGTCTACAGCCTTTGAGGCGTTACAAACCAGTGTGAATACCTGGGCACACTACTCCCTTGCTCTCGTTCTGTATAGACAATCTCTTCCATGGGGTGCAGTCCGATTTGGGTTAATAGGTGGGTAATAAATAGAAACATAAATGAATGAAAAAAAGGACGACGCAACCCCAATAAAGCAGCAGCCGAGCGGCAGAACCCGAGGTTGAAGGTGAGGTCAGCGAGCGACGCCAGCCCGGGACAAGGAAGGTCAGCGGTATTGATCTGGCAGAGGCTAGGTCAACCAAGGAGGTTTATATTAACGGCATGACACTCACCTTCCGCCAGCCTCGGTGACTTCCACCTATCAGTACCGGAAGTTCAATTTTAGCACAGGTTCCCTCGGGGGGGGGGGGCGGCGGATGGGAGCACAGAAACGACAACTTAGGGATTTTAAACAAGAGTTTTTAGTTTGCTCCTCGTTATATAATCATCTAGGGAAGGCCTACTTTTTCCGTACGTCTTCTCTTAATGCCCTGAGGTTAAGTATAAGCATTAGGAGCATGTTCCATTCCATATGCCCTCTCTTCGAATAAAAGATATTTTACTACGGCTGACCTTCGTCACTCAACTGCCTCTCGGCGAGTAGTGCAAGACGTAAAGAGGAGATGCCACGACCTCTCTCCTTCTGTGGGTCTTGCGTGACAAAATCTAGTGACCTCGTAAGGACACCGCGCGAGATGTTTTCGAAAGATCGGTTGCTCTCTTAACTGTTTCTCTTTCTTTCTACTGCTTCAAGTCCGACGAAACGAAAAATAGATTGGGACATTAATATTGTTTTCAACAGGTGACTACCCAAGCTATAAACTGCTATCAGCTGGTTGCCAAGTTCGAATACAAGGATCCGCACAATACCCGGAAATCTTCGTTTATTTTCAACAACAAAAAAACAGCTGACTTTCGAATTATTTGAAAGGATCAAGTGAAATAATGTGTATTTCTCCAGTTCTTCTTATATCTTATTCTCTGGTATTCTGTTCTGAATATAATAATTAAAAACAAGGTTATACAATATTTGAGTAAAGCAAATGCGTATGGGGACCCAGAGCCACACATTTCATTTAGACATTTCTCTCTTATGATTCACTTTTCTTCTTTTATTGCCCTTTTTGGTGGCACCATTTATCTGCCTGGGACAGATGTCGTTCAAGAAACATGTCTCCCTAATCTAGCTCTCTGATGGAATTGCCGTCCCCGTCGCCCTACTACGGAGCTTCCATCAGAGTGCCTTCAATATTGCAGCCTTTAAATGCGCCTCGTGAGACTGCTCCGAGGATGCTCAGGCCTCCAGCCCTTTTCCCCAAGACCTTCAATTTCTCCATAATGAAACTGTTCGCCTCTCAAAACATACCAAAATATGTGAAAAGATGTTGACTGACTGGTCGAGTTTTGAATGAAGTTGCAACGAAGGTTACAGGGTCCGCTGAAATGCCGCATTTCAGAATAAAGACCTTTTCGGTGGAATCTTATCTTTCAATACACACGAAATACAGTCGCTCGTTTCAGTCTCTCTCACAATTATTCTCATTTATTCCTTGAATAAAAGCGAAATAAAAAATTACATAATAAAAAATTTAGTATTTAGTACCATTACAAGTTGTTATCTGCTATTCAAAAGCTGTCAGTGAAATAAAATACAAGAACAGTGGCGTTCTTACAATGAACTAAAAACACCTGTAAACATATGTAAACTTTCAATGAATTAAATACATGAACAGTAATAAGCTTACAAAGAACTTAAGAAGAACAGCTATATGCTTTCAATGAACTGAGAACACAACTGTGATACACTTTTAACCATGAACAGTGATAAGCTTTCAGAGCACTGATAAGCTTCCGGTGAACAAAAGAAATATGATAAGAGACCAAAGTGATGAGCTATCAGTGAAATATAACAAAAAAATACTGATAAGCTTGCAATAAGATATGAAAAAGAAAACAAAGATTCGATGAACTACAAAAAAAGAGAAAAGTGATAAGCTTTCAATGAAATATAGAGAGAGCAATATAAGCATTCGATGACCTATAAAAAGAAAAAAAATGAAGAGATTTTTTGTGAAACATAAAAACATAATAAGCTTTCAATGAACTATAAAAACATGAAAATGGGGGTTTCGACCTTTTAACAACGTGTCCCCTCATAACGTGTTGCAGGGAGAGACAAATACGAGCGCGCGCGCGCACACACACACACACATCTAAACTTTCGGGGATGCACATTCGGCGTTCCGTCCCCTACGCCCTCAGTGGGTGTGTGGGAGGGGTGTACTTTGGCATTTGGAACAGGTCGAAGAGCAGGGGAGTAGGGGAAGGGCCCATTACTTATACACGAAAGACCCTTCAAACGCTTATTGTATTATAAAGAATCCATTCTCGCTATTTAATCTCAGTGGGTATCTGTTTTCCTTTTTCCAGCAATAGCACTCGATTTTGTGGAAGCTTGTTTTGCTAGTTTATGGACTTCCAGGCTTTTCCCACTGCGAGCGCGGAATATTTGCATATAAACTGTAATAAATACCATAATTTTCCCTTCCTTTACTCTTTCTGTTTTTCGAGGGAAAAGTGTCGTGATCTATTTACAAAAGATGAATGAGAGAGGACAGACTTCGCAGGGAGGGACGGGGAAAGAAGAGAGGCTATCCTATTAAGTACTCGGTTGACGGAGTACTAGAAGTGTTAGGAATAATGGCCTTCAGTATCCAAGAAGCATGAAAGCAGGTGCAAATCAAAGGTAAGCGGCACCGCACCATTTTGGGGTGGGGGAAGGGGAGGCCCCACTTGCTGATGATGCAATGTCAATAAATGAACTTCCTACCAAAGTCTAATTATCAAGAGAATTTACATGCAACTGGTGTTGTCTTCCACTCTGACCTCCAAAGCTTGACTGATGTACATGTTTGCCAATCGAGTGAATACTGAAGGTTAGAAACATGGTGGAACTTAATGGAAGTCTATTCCTTTCTACAACAGAGTCAATTTGGCATAGAAAGCTAATTAAATAGACTGAGATTACGTAAAAATGGTATTGGACCCTTAAATGAGCTCGGACAAGGCTCTTTTTGCAATTAAACCCTTTCATCTTAATATGCTAAAGAAACTGATACCTTTCAAGTACAATATTCAATAAATAATAACTTCTTTCTCATAATCTGTTCCCCAAATGATTTCTTTACATCTCTTGACATTGAAAAAATAATTTTCTCTTTCCATGTAATGGCGTAGACATCTCTTCCTCTCCAAATGATCTTCAGGCAAAAAGACACACACGTTAAAAAACATTCAGGAAATACATATTTCCTGCCCTATCCTCTCTTCAAGCAAACAGGCATCAAGACAACCTCTGTCTCGCACAAAACTTAACTTCTCGATCTTAATGTGCTCAGGAAAAAAAAAAGACCTCCTTTATCCTCTTAAGTATTCATAAAAGATATTAAGAGAAAACGGGAATGTTGTTCTCTCAACATACTCGCGAAAATCTTACTCGTATTAGATTTATGAAAACATTCCTTCCTGCCCTGAACATAGTCTTGGAAAAGAAGACTCCTCTCACTAACTTTATTTAGGAATGACGTAATTTCTTCTTAAAGTTTAAAACAAAAGCCTCCCTCTCTATCTCTTAGTGTACTCAGGCAATAAAGTCAGGAAAAAAAAATGGGGGTTTCAGAGTATTTAGGTGAAAAAATCTACCCTGAAGTCAGAAATTTTTGGAGGGGTTTCCAGCATATTCTGGTGAAAAAACCTGCCCCAAAGTGAGGATTTTTTTTTTTTTTTGAGGAAGTCAAGAATTTTTTGGGGGTTTCAGCGTATTCAGGTGAAAACCCTCCCTTGAAGTCAGGAATTTTTTTGGGGGTGGGGGTTGCAGTGTATTCAGGTGAAAAAAACCTCAGCGATTTTTGGTTTCAGGTGTATTCAAAAAAAAAAACCTCCCCGAAGGTCAAAAATTTTTTATGGGGGTTTCAGGATTTTTTATGGGGGTGGGGTTTCCAGCGTATTCAGATGAAAAAACCTCCCCCAAAGACAGGAATTTTTTGGGGGGGTTTCCAGCTATTCAGGTGAAAAAACCTCCCCCGAAGTCAGGAATTTTTGGGGGTTTCAGCGTATTCAGATGAAAAATTTCACCCGTTTCAAAATAATATTCTCTTTTCAGGAAAAGTAACCCACCCTTTCTCTAAATATATTGCAGAAACAAACTTGCCTCTCTAAACGGATTTAAGATGAAAATTCTTATCTCTCGATATAAACAAAAAAATCTTTTCTCTTGAATTTACTCCAGAAGACTTCTTACTCTCTTAATGAATTCCAGAGAGGACTCCTTTCCTCTTAATGTATTTAGAAAGAGCTTTCTTTCTCTCAACGTATTTAAGAAGAACTGTCAGCAACCATGCATGACAATTTAAAATTTTTCACAGTAACAAATAATGTA
This sequence comes from Macrobrachium rosenbergii, assembly GCF_040412425.1. NCBI lineage: Eukaryota > Metazoa > Arthropoda > Malacostraca > Decapoda > Palaemonidae > Macrobrachium > Macrobrachium rosenbergii. The sequence goes on from NC_089794.1 coordinate 42,480,529, forward strand.
AGAAGTTTCAGTAATGAGCTTTTTAAGATAATATTTCAATCGAGGGACTTCAGAAGGTTGATAATGCTGAAATAATTTCGTCACAGGCTAACATCAGGGACGGTCTTCCCATCATACTAACAATATTTTGTGACACTCGCCAATCTGAAACCCTTACGTCTGCAGTCAGATATTAGTGAGCTACTACTTCGTCAATAATCAAATAAAAATGAACAACTGCTGACTAGAACCCAAGGCTGTGTTTAAACACTGCCAAAGATATGGCTGAGACAAAAATTGAAGTGATTAGTTACAATTCTTGCTTCTAGGAGATGTTGTACAACGCCAATAAGATGATGTTGAAAAATAAGACCTACTGAGTATGCGTAGGCAGCTGAGTAATAATGATTCTGTATGTCCACTAAGAATGTAATAAGAATAATAATGGGGTTATATTTTATTTGGCCTCAGATCCCTAACTAACATATGCACAAGACAAAGAATGGGGATATAACCTCATTTTTTACTTTACTTCAATTTCTCCTTTCTCATTCAGCTGAACAACACTAATATATATAGCATTACCCTGTCAATGCCTAACCTCCTAATATCACCAACTTGGCAATAACTGAATATCACTAACTCACAAGGAAACAACTAACACCAACTCAATAAATAACACCAACTCATATGGCAATAACTGAATATCACTAACTCACAAGGAAACAACTCTATATCACCAACTCATACGGAAATAACCTAATAACCCAACTCATATGGCAAAAACTAAATATCAGTATTAATATGGAAATAACTTAATGCCACCAACCCATATGGCAATAACCTAATACCACCAAGCACGGCCATAACTTAATATTACCAACTCATGTGGCTATAAGCTAATGTCACCACCCCATATGGCAATAACACAATTTCACCAACTCATATGGCAAGAACAGGATATCACTAACTCACGTGGCAATAATTTAATATCACCAAGTCATATGGCAAGAGCCTATTATCACCAACTAATATGGCAACAACTGAATATCTCTAATTCATGGGGAAATAACTTAATATAACCAACCATATGGCGATATCCATATCTCCAACTCATGTGATAATAACTGAATAACACTAACTCATAATGAAATAACTTAATATTACCAACTCATATGGCTATAACCTAATATCACCAACTCATGTGGCAATGTCCAATCACCCAATATCACTAAACTGTATGGCAATAACCAAATATCACCAACTTTTACGGCAATAACCCATTATTGTCACCTCATATGGCAATAACCTAATATCACCAACTCATATGGTAAGGCCTATTCGCCTAATTGCACCGCCTGTTATGGCAATCCCTATTCACCTAAAATCACCAATACATATGGCAATAACCTAATATCACCAACTCGTATAGTAAAATAAGTCTAATCCTTTGGGCCAGCCCTAGGAGAGCTGTTAATCAGCTCAGTGGTCTGGTTAAACTAAGATATACTTAACTCGTCTAATAAGACCTACAGTATTTACATATCGACAATTCATACTGCAAAGATTAATCCTAATATCACCAACACATGAGGTAAGACCTAATTACCTAATACTGTATCACCAACTCGTATGGCAATGCCTGACCACCTTATATCACCAACTCAAATGGTATGACCTATTTACCTGATACTGTAACACCAACTGGTATGGCAATGCCTAATCACCTTATATCACTAACTCATATGGTATTTACCTAATACCGTATCACCAACTCGTATGGCGATGCCTAATCACTTAATATCCACCTCATATGGTAAGACCTATTCACCCAATACTGTATCAACACCCTGTATCACCAACTCGTATGGCGATACCTATTCCCCTTATATCACCAACTGAAATGGTATGACCTATTTGCCTGGTACTGTAACACCAACTCGTATGGCGATGCCTAATCACCCAACATCACCAATTACCCAAGCACCTGATTATCATCCACTCGTTACTTGACTCGCCCACTAACGCAACACTATCTCATGTTGTAAAACCCATCCCACTTATCACCAAACTTTATCGCATAGGTTTATCACTAAATCATCCAAACTCATGTGGTTCCTAATATAACCTCACGTCATTATCTGATTTCACACTCATCACACCAGCAGAGCTCACGTGGATGAAATCAATTTGGAATTTTTTAAATTATCCTGAAATAGTGAACGTAACCGTTATCCGATTCCTACATAATTCACGATTTAACGGGAAATACCGCAGATTCACGGCGCAGTCTCACAATCACGCGCGATATCTAAATGATCCATGAACACCTGGGAAATGGCTGATCACGGCAGATGTTACATATATACAGTATTACCATTCAGACACCTACATTATACTTTTCATATATATTTGTTTTCAAACTGGTATATTAATTTTCCTCTTGGTAGGTACACTGAAAACATTCTCTTAAAGATTTTAGGCGATGTTTTCGAACGTAATGAAACTGATTTCATTCCTACGTCGATCGATTTTAGGCGATGCAAAGTAGATGGCTGAAAGTAATACATAATCTTATAATGGTATTTTGAAACATCTCAGTTTGTCCTCAGACATTCTGGAACAGGAAAAACAACTCTTTGGATGTAAGGATATTTAGGATGGCTCCATAACACCCATCCAAAACCTCATGATCACCCCGATCCAATACTGAAACAAAATCTGAACCAAACGGAAAAATCTTTTCTCTAACCACCAAAGGTTTACAATGGCTTTCTGTTCATAGAAACAGCTTTTAAAGAATATTCGGAGTAGCAAAGGGAGGAGGGGAGTGACAACTCTAACAATTTAGTTTGATCTTACATGACTCAAATAGCAACGAAATTGGGAATTTGAATTCAAGGTTTTCAGATGGAAAAAAATGGACAGATTAAGTTATTGATTTTGTATGTGTATTAAAACCACGTTTTTCGAGAACGGTAAATTCATTATTTTCTTTTCTTTCTTTCTAAAGCAGACCCAAAAAAGTTCGACGCTAAAACGTGATCATAAAGTCTTTTGAAAAGTAAACAAAAGGCTGATGCGGTCAGAGACAAAATTATAAATGTCTAGAGCACGTAACAAAGGCACACAATGGTTCGGGTGGCCACAGATCTCCCGAATCTTATTTTCGCAGTTCCATTTGTACTAGTTGTATTGCAGAATGAAACACTACAGCAGACAGGAACACCTGCAAGCAGGGTTTATAATTATATAAGAGCACCCCTGCATTACCGTTCATTACAAACCATCGACATATGTTTTCACACATGCTTCGAAAACTCCTCTGACCGAGTGAACTCTCTCGTTCCATACGAAAAACCCAGTATGACTAATAATACAATCTTTTACATCATCAACACACATCTATCGTCGCTGGCTACCCTAAATCGAGCTCAGACACAGCAAGAAGCGGGAACACGGACACTGCTAATCATGACAAAAGCCCCCTTTTATAACGAGCCAAGTTGAAATACTCTGGAAGTACAGAGGAAGTCAAGAGATTCCGCATTCAGAGTCTCGAACTAGTGAAAGAGGTGTCTGAGATGTAAAAGATGCCAGAGTGATTGGAGGCCGCACTGTTGTCACTACTCCGACATGATACGCATTCACATTATTAAGTTGAAAGAGCCGATAACATGCTGAATAAGATAAAATAAAACTCAACATAAAACCAACTCATTCATATTCCTACAATAAAATATGTATGCAATAAAAAATAAAATTAGCCAAACAACTAGAGGAGAGAGAGAGAGAGAGAGAGAGAGAGAGAGAGAGAGAGAGAGAGAGAGAGAGAGAGAGAGAGAGAATCTCGGTAATACCAGAAAAAAAAATTAATGACTAAAACCATTTCCTATTGTGTGGCCACTTGTGTTTGTTCTTTACTGTTACATAACTGGTAAGGTTGTCTGTTTCTGCCATGTTTGTATTTGCTTATTTTTCAATCATGCAAAGATTCACCTTGCACAACAATTTGTCTTAAGCATAACTAATAACTAAACACTGGAGTCATATGGGTTTCTTTCTAATGGGCAATCTACTGATGAGAGCGCTCCAATTAAGTACTAAGCCACGCATTCTTAAGTCGCCACTTTATTCTGCCTAATTTGGGTAGAAGAGGCTCTTTTTAGCCTTGGCAGGCAACTCTTCCAGAAGAACAATCCGAAATCAAACCAGCAGGTGGATTGGACTCTCTAACCTTGGTAGGCAACCCTTCTAAGAGAACGTTACTCTCAATTCAGACCTTGTTCTCCAAACTGGGACTGTGCCATAGTCATTGGTCTTGGATTTGAGTTCCCTTGCTTGAGGGTACAAACAGGCATTTTTTTTTTCCTTTTTGTTTTTTCCAAAGTTTTTTCTATTTTGTTCAACCTCAAATTGGATCAATAATAATAATAATAATAATTGATATGTAAGATTCCTATCCTAAAGTAGCTACTTCACGTAGCAAATTCTAATGTGGTGACGTGTAGCTAATGTTTTGAAGAGCACTGACTGCCTACATCTACTGTTTAATTTATTATCACAAGTTGTATATCTGCAGGGTCTCTTGACTTCTCAAATATATTTCTGACTTTCTATTTGATTTTGTGATGAAAGCTTGATGAGACTTACACCAGCACCAGCTAGTCCCAAGCGGACACAGCGGTGTGAAGGATGATGTGGGAAATATCTCGAATGGGTAAATGTTACAGAGTACGTTGCGGAAGACAGCATCTAACAGCACTCTCGGATTGTGGTGGAATTGAAGGGCAAAGGTCTGAGTTTTAACAGTTGTGTTGGCAGATTTGGAACCAAATCCTTTTTGATTTTGTAGATTTATGGAGTTTTATAGCGACCTTGTCTAAAGTGGACGGTAGTTTTTTAGTCTAGCAAGGAAAGTCATGCAAATTCTCTACCTTTTTAATGCAATTGCGAAATACATGATTCACATTGAGAAACGTAATCTAAAATTGGTCTAATCCAAGTCACCCACGGCATGTGCACAGTGTTGGTGTCTCTTCCTGAACAAGCTCACAGTATCCATGCTGACTATTTACGACAGCTAGCTATTGTATGATTCTACAATATGGGTACACCCACGTTAAATCGTCAGAGAAGATTCACATTTTGTCGTGTTATCGTTACGGCTTTTCCATCTGGGTTAAGATGGTGATCGAAATTTCTTGATTTCCGATTCGAGTGTATGAGCTCGAATTGGTCCCCGTTAAAGGTTGCTCTGTTCGTATGAGAACGGGTAGACTATTCAGTCCAGTTCATTTTGCAATGGTTCACAATTTTCACACGTCTGTTACAGATGAGACACGAGGAAAATGTTGACAGATAAAGAAATGAATGAGTTCTGAAGTTTGTTATTAATGTCGTTATTCATTATAATAAAGAGAACAGGTCCGAGAACAGTTCCTTGCGGGATGCCTGATATGACTCGGGCTGGTCTGAATAACCTCTAGCTTATAACTGAAGCGTTCGTGAGAGGGACAGATAATAATGGAACTTGGTTAAAACTGACAGGGGCGTCCCGGATTCCATTTACCAGTCTGGAAATGCATATGGAAATGAGCCTAAAAAGCAAAACTGAAAAACTGACACAAGTACAGAAAAATCTTTCAAATAATTAAACTACTGAACACTTCTCTACAAGACGTAAAATTTGTCGGTGAACACAAAATTTCAAAACACCCATTAAAATTGTGAAATGTCGCCAATTCATATAATGAAAAGACTGCATCATTGCTAATCCTGCAATTTCAATGTCACGGTTCTTAACGTATCATTCGACATTATATGGAGAGACCTTACCTTACAGACCTTACAGTTCGTTCGGGTTGCCCCAGGTCCCTCAGTGTGAGGCACCTCTGATGTCCACCAGAGAATTGCTAATGCATCTTCCGATATGTTTTGCATCTTCCAGTCTTGGATGGTCTGGGATGCATCTTAGATATTTGTCGAGCTTATTCTTAAACACATCTACGCTCACTCCTGATATGTTTCTCAGATGAGCTGGTAGCGCATTGAATAGACGCTGCATTATCGATGCTGATGCGCGGTGGATTAATGTCCTGTGTGCTTTCCTTAGTCTTCCTGGTATAGTTTTGGGCACTATTAATCTAACTCTGCTTGCTCTTTCTGATATTTTTAGCTCCATGATGTTTTCAGTAATTCCTTCTATCTGTTTCCATGCCTGGATAATCATGTAGCGTTCTCTTCTTCTTTCAAGACTATATAAATTTAAGAATTGTAGTCTTTCCCAGTAGTCAAGGTCCTTAACTTCTTCTATTCTAGCTGTAAAGGACCTTTGTACACTCTCTATTTGTGCAATATCCTTTTGGTAGTGTGGGTACCATATTATATTACAATATTCAAGTGGACTACGTACGTACGTTTTATAAAGCATAATCATGTGTTCGACTTTTCTTGTTTTGAAGTGCCGGAACAACATTCCCATTTTTGCTTTGCATTTTGCCAATATTATTGCTATTTGGTCATTGCATAACTGCATTCAACATCACACCAAGGTCTTTAACTTCCTTATTTGTGATTGTCTCATTATTAGGACCTTTATATGCATATAGCATTTTCTTTTTATCACCATAGTTTATTGATTCAAATTTATCAGAGTTAAATACCATCCTATTTACCTCTGAGAGAGAGAGAGAGAGAGAGAGAGAGAGAGAGAGAGAGAGAGAGAGAGAGAGAGAGAGAGAGAGAGAGAGAGAGAGAGAGAAACATTTTTTCAAAATCAGCTGGATACCATTAGAAAAATTGGTAGGGACTTCTGTTTTCCATCTCATAACCTGGATACTTGCTACAATAAACCAATGAAGACATTTTGTAATAGAAGTGATAGGGAGAGGATTACACCCTTAGTTAGGCCTATTTCACCTGTTTTATGTCCTTCTAATCAATGCTGAAACTGTAAAAATAAAAATATATATATATAATCCAAAGTGGCTCATTTTGGGCCAGACAAGCGAGGAATTAAATGTTAGAATAAATACAGTAAGGAATTAAACACCAGAATAAATCAACATGTTTCGTTTGAACAGGCCAAATGATTAACACTCTTTTTACAAACTCAAGTAAAAAAATCACAAATTGACTGGTCCCGTCATAAGAGAAAAATATCCTCTTAAATTTGCATTAATACAGATAACAAATAAGAATAATATTAAGCCGAGCTGGACCATGACCCCATTCGGCCCGAGATATTCGGGAAAAATTCAAATTATAAACTTGAGATTAATCTGGTCAATGTCTATAGTGTCTTCTAGGCTAATCCAGTGCCCAAGTTAATACAAGATCACTGTTAACAGATCAACTCACCCTCAAGTCTAAATGACATTTGTATGCGCTGAAATGGTTTTCCTCTAATCCCAAGTTCTTTTTTTATTATACCAAACAGAGTTCTCTCTCTCTCTCTCTCTCTCTCTCTCTCTCTCTCTCTCTCTCTATATATATATATATATATATATATATATATATATATATATATATATATATATATATATATATATATATATATATATATATATATATATATATATATATATATATATATATATATATATATATATATATATATATATATATATATATATATATATATTATACCATGGTTTAACCAGACCACTGAGCTGATTAACAGCTCTCCTAGGGCTGGCCCGAAGGATTAGACTTATTTTACATGGCTAAGAACCAATTGATTACCTAGCAACGGGACCAACAGCTTATTGTGGAATCCGAACCACACTATAACGAGAAATGAATTTCTATCACCAGAAATAAATTTCTCTAATTCTTCACTGGCTGGTCGGAGAATCGAACGCGGGTCCAGCAGAGTGCTAGCCGAGAACGATACCAACCCGTCCAATGAGGAACAAAAAAAATATATATATATATATTATATATATATATATATATATATATATAAATATATATATATATATATTTTTTTGTTCCTCATTGAAGGGCTATATATATATATACTGTATATATATATATATATTGATAGACTATCATGTAATCATCCATGGATAAGTCGACTGTTCATCACTGTACAGCACCTAAAGCAAAAGGCACAAGTTCAAATCTTGGTCCTTGCAGATGCACTTATCAAGCAATACCTCCTGATGTCAAGCAAACTCGATATTAAAGTGATTTTTGGGGCTACGCCATACATTTAAAAAAATTCTGTCAAAGAATTCCGACTACATATCCTTAAAGCCCTTAAAAACATCCTAAAAAAACCTGAGAGGAATTAGGTTAAAATACCCAGTTTTTAATCGACAAATCTTTGCAGAAAGCTAAAAACATTTTTTACTCGAATAAGAATAAGGAATCTTTAATGGGAAAAAATGCTTTAACGCTGCCATATTATGTAAATCTTTCTTTCATTCAGGAAGTACTGAAAACTTTAAAAGCAACATTTATGTTGTTAATAAGAATTCAGTTACAGTTCAAAATTTCATTGTTTGTAACTCCCCAAGGCAAAACAGTGGTTGAATTTAAACGATAACTTATGCTGTCTGTAATGGCAACTATCTGGGTCGAACTTTTCACGAACTTGAGCACCGTCTCGAACAATATCCTTAAGCAGTTCGAATAGGTCAGTTGACGCGTGTTTTATCTGTATGAATGATTTTGACCATTGCATAGAATGGAAAAATTCATCTAGGATCAATTTTTCTAATAATATTGTGGAAATAAGCATTACTAAATCTGCTTTTATTAGGCATTTTAATAATCAATTTAAGAATTTTACTTCTGGTCTTTTTATATTAGATAGTTACCTTGTTTATAAAATTGTATGGAAGTTCAATGTCACCTTTAGCGATTGCTTGTTCTACTAACTTCAGTTAGTAGCACCAACTGTTTCTAAAATATTTACTTATTTACTACCTAGATTCAGGCAGCCTTGTGTTGGCACGAGCTCTTGCTCTTCAGCAGCCCATAACTGCTTACTTTTTATATGGTAATGACAATTTTTTTTTTTAAACAATTGCTGATATACAGCAACGATGTTCTGCTTGTTAACAGCTTTGATCTTTGTTTTATCAAGTTTCCTTTTAATGTCTATTCTAATTTTCACCTTTCCTGTGGTTATCTATGTGTGTGTGTGTGTATAATATATATATGAAGATAAAAAGGCCCATAATACACTATTTGAACGTTGCCACTGTTCTCTGGTAAAATATGGACAGATGAAATGTTGAAATGTTGCAAGAGTATGCAAAGCATTTGTAGGTGTGGCATTAAGTCTCCAATGGTATACAGGTGACCGTTTCCCAGGAAGGAAGGAAAATAAACAATTCCCCAGTGGTTTTTGGCCTCATTAACTCCCGTTTGGCGATGCATCTGGTGGTCCTGTTTCCTGGAATGCTTGCTTGAGAAGAGGCCTGAGGATTAACCCATCGATGTTATCCGATTTCCAATGTCTCCCCCACGTAAATCTCACTACAATTGCTGCACGAAATCTTGTAAACTCGGCTTCCTCCCCTTTTTTATTTAAGTATACATTAATGAGCGGGCTCCCAATGGATTTGGGATGATGGAAAATAAAATGATTGTTAGACTTCACTTGTTCTGTGGCTTTTTGGATGTTTTCATCGTATGGAAGCTTTATTTTGTTCCTGAAATTATGTCTCCCACTCAAAACACACAAATAGATTTCAACAACAAAATAAAGCTTCCGTAAGACAAAAACATCCAAAAAGCCACCAAACAACTCAGGTCTAACAATCCTTTTATTTTCCATTATCCCAAATCCATCGGGAGCTTGCTCATTGACGTATACTTAAATAAAAAAGGGGAAGAAGCAGGAGTTTACAAGATTCCGTGCAGCAATTGTAATGAGATTAACGTGGGGGAGACGGGTAGATCCATCTCGCAAAGATTAATGGAGCACAAAAGATCAGTAAGGTATGCTTCGGAGAGTTCGGGGATTTTCCTACATATCAGAGATAAAGGCTATTCCATAAATTGGAGCAGGGTGGAGCTGGTTTTCAAAAGTAGCTGTCCGTACAAAAGAAAGATGCTGGAATCTGCTATCATCAATCACACCAACAATATGAACTTGTCAGGAGGACATTGGGAATCGGATGACATCGACACGTTAATCCTGAGGCCTCTTCGCAAGCAGGTATTCCAGGAAACACGACCACCAGACACATTGCCAAACTGGGAGTTAATGAGTCCAAAAACCACTGGGGAATTGTTTATTTTCCCTCCTTCTTGGGAAACAGTCACCTGCATACCATCGGAGACTTAATGCCACACCTACATATGCTTTGTATATAAACTCTTGTAACATTTCATCTGCCCATATTTCACCAGTGAACAGGGGCACAGAAGGAAGTGCTCAAAATATATGGTTGCAACATTCAAATAGTGTTTGATGGGCCTTTTTACCTTCATATACTGTGGTATTACAGTAAAAGACACTCATATATATATATGACATTTTTATCACACCGTGATTTATATACAATCATGAAGCTACAAATGTCGTTTAATATCCAATTCACGCTACATTTATCGCTTAAAAAATTCCCCTTCGGTGATAATTCCCCAACGGTGATATTCCCGAAGTAGTGTGAATTGGATATTAAACATTTGTAGCTTCATGATTATTTGTGTGTGTGTGTGTGTGTGTGTGTGTGTGTGTGTATATATATATATATATATATATATATATATATATATATATATAAACTTTATCACTTACATATTTGTTCAGTACATTAATATAATTAATAACAGGACCTAATTTAAACTACGGATATCAGACGATGAGGACTGTTCAGCTTGTAACTTTTCTTGAATAAATATCTCCGCTAGATACCATCCAGTTTAAATGAAGTCCTGTTATCAATATACATACATATACATATATATATATATATATATAAATTATATATATATAATATATATATACTCGTATATATATATATATATATATATATATATATATATATATATATATATAGACTGATTGTCTATTAAAACTGGCGTTACAACTGTGGTATAGTAGCATATACGTGTGTATACATATATGTCTACGTATATACACATATATGCAAATAGAGGTAGGTAGAAATTTATAGTATAATATATACAGATATACTAGAAAAAAAGTACAAACGAAAATATAGACCGCTGGAAACCAAATATTCACACCTGCCAGGTGGGGAGGATTGGAGCCGTACACTCATTAATGTCTGAGGTCAAGTACTTTATTTACAAATCTGTCCAGGCCAACTACCTTCGATACATTTTATATACTTTTTTTATTTTTGGGTCGAGGTTACACATGTCTTGACTGATATTCGTATTCTAACAACAACAGATTTGTAAACAGAGTACGTGACCTCAGACGCTGACGAGTGCAAGGGTCTACCTCTTTCCACCTGTCAGGTGTGAATATTTTGTTTGCAACGGGTTCGTTTGTACTGTCCCCTAGTGTATAAATTGTAAATTTCTACCACTGTGTACCAGACCTCTGAAAATGTCTTAGATATAACGACGAAACCAGTCAGGATTTACACAAGTGTAAATCGCGACTGGTTTCATCGTTATATCTAAGACATTTTGAGAAGATTTAAAGGAGAAACTGAAGATTGTCAGAAATCCAAATAATTATCCTTCGCCGTGACTTGTTTTATCCAAGAATGAGTTAATCCCTAGCCTGAAGATTTAGTATAAATGTAATGACCTCCGCATACATTAAAATGGCATTATACCTCATTAGGCTTAACTGTGGTGTATAAAATCGCTTCCTCTTTAATATTTTGTGCCCTGTACGTAGCCTTCTTGAAAACGCCTTAGATTAAAGGCAAAGGATCTCGCACTCTATTATACTGTATTTCACCTACTTCGTGGCAATATAATCTGTTTACGTTTCACATCACGTTGATCATTTGATAGTAGTCATATTCTGGAGGAGATGAATCGAAAGGATGTTGTCATTCCAGCTCCAGCAAGTATTCTGCTTCAGTTGATATGTTCTGGAATCTAACTGTAACCATCAAACTCAACTAGTTACAAGGTACAAAATCTGTTGCTTAAGTCAACTGAGAAACTTTCAGTTCTTGAAGAACAGTGAAATTGGTATTGTTTTCATTCATGCCAACTTGCAGTAGCTGGCAGCAAATTGTCATTTGCCTCCAAGGATGATATTAATCAGCTATTTAGGGTTTCCCTTTCCTGTTAAAAAAAATACTACTCCCCTGCTTAAGTAAACAGTATCTTAAGTCTAACAGTTCTTGGGGCATCAGGAACTCACACGATACCGGTGAGTCTTCAGAGAAAGTAATAAAACGACTAATATAGTGTAAGTTTTCTGCATATGCATCATCATCACTGCGATAAAACTCTCTCCAAGCTCCCAACTCAGCTTCCACCAAGCAGTCAAATAGTTGCCTAACTTAGTGTTTAGTCAACTGAAGCCAACAATGGGTTCTGGGGAACGTGCCAAGAAAATGTACCTTCCTTTCCTTGGGAGGGTCTGGGTTCTAACAGCAAGACCCAGACCCTATTACAATGTGAGTTGCCTGGCATCCCGGTGGGATAAAGATTACTCGTCAGGGTCTAGCCATTTGTGACCATGTAGATGAAAGTGTGTTAGAGAAAGAAAACCAGTTCTTCACTGACAAATACTAAAGAGAATGACTCGGAAATGCTCTCGCACACAAAATGTGAGCGTGCACTTCTACGTCTGGAGATACGGAACGAGAGAATCTCTTTCGAAACACACACCACACGAGAGAGAGAGAGAGAGAGAGAGAGAGAGAGAGAGAAGAGAGAGAGAGAGAGAGAGAACCAACAACTCCCGTTCTTCCTCCTCCTACCTAAACGTTGGCAACTCGGACACACACCATCCCCCTCCCACCCCAAAATCCCCTACCCCTGACAATAACAACCCTCCCGACTAGCCAAATCCCCCTTGGATTTCCTTGTCATCCCTTAATCCCCCTATCCTCCAACCCCTTTCCCATCTGCTTCTCCAAACCATTCCATCTATTTCCTTTCCTTTACCTTTCTGTTTTACGTGGCTTACCTTACTCTTGCCAGGAATATTCGCCTGAACATTAAATTTCTACTTTACCTAAGTTCTTGTATATATATATATATATATATATATATATATATATATATATATATATATATATATATATATATATATATATAAACACACACACACACAAACACATATATATATATATACATATATATATATATATATATATATATATATATATATATATATATATATATATATATATATATATATGTATGTATGTATGTATGTATGTGTGTGTGTGTTCTGGTCTGCTTGACCTGAAAAGAACAGCACAGGAGAAAAATATTTCGAGACAACAAATGATAAAGAAAGAAACTGCGTTTGAGCTGACCTACACAGCCTCCAAGACAGCGTGGGGAAGGGGAGCGTGGTTGTGTTCATATACAATTTCGCGAGGGCAAAACACGCATTCCTTCGTAAACAACAAGCACGAAACGACGCTAAATGTTATAGAATTGGATTTACATGCAATCTGCTGTGATTCCTGTGAACTATTATAGATAACCGACTTGATTTTTAAATGGCCAACAAATTTAACAGTATAAAGCCATTATCAGCGGAACCAACAACGAACTTAAACGTGAACGCACCCAAGCTTCCTCTGGCGACGGTTACAAGTTCACTGTATACGATTACCCCTTCACTTCTCATGAAGTGTCTCTCTAACCCTCAGTCTAGATCACTTCGGCCTTATTAGCGTACGGCAAAAGTAATCCCAATAAATCTCCATATTTTCACGAATTCTCAACAACGCCAACTCAAACAAAAACAACCAACCTCATCACCCCAACCCCGATACCGTCCCCGCACTCGTCACACTTGGTTTACTCACCCTCACCCCAGTCTACAACCCTCCCCAACCCCAGCATTTCCTCAGCCCCACCAATCCACTCTCTCTCTCACACACACACACACACACACATTTATATACACACTAGCAACGTGCGCGCACTCACACAGCACACTCCATCCGCTGCTGGATTCCATCTTACTCATATTTACAACACTCCCCTTCGAATACTCTCTCGTGGTCGCCTAACCCGTGCGTCTAGCCTCTAGCGGGGTAGTCCCAGTTGCACTGTCACATACTCCTCTATAGACGTCCTTACTATCCTTAATCAAGGATTCATGTATTGGTGTTCATCTTTAATGTCACGCACCTACATTATATGCATACACCATAATCCAAATGAGAAGCGTGTGTTATAAAACTATCCACGGATGATGCAACTCAAAAACGCTGAACTCTCGTGGAGTTTAAGTCGGTGACGCAAGGCAATTGCACCACTTTTCTGGGAACTCTTACGTAAGAATACATTATACTTTAGGAGGAACATCAATAAAATTAGGTTTAACAAATATAATAAAGTTACATTATAAAACTACCATTGCAGTCTACTTCTGCAACATCAATGCGTCTAAAATACTGTTTAAAAAAACACATTTAAATCATAGTAATATGAAATCAATACGCAAATGTTCGCACATATAACTACTGTTGGTTCCACTGCCCTAGTATTTAGAATCAGCATACAATCGAGCATCACATGCAAATTTAAGTAACTTTTGTGGGTTAGCTTCAATCTTCTGCAAGAATTCGAGAAAGTGTGTCATGCGGTTACATCAAATATTTCTTATATCTGATACAAGTTTTCACCGACTTTTAAATGTCACACTATGTTTGGTTTTAAGAGTATTTCACGCGCTGTCATTTCCAGTGTTATGACTGATATTTTGCTTTAAGGGCAACTCTCAGTCTCATATTTGGTTTTATGAGGAACGCTTAAAGCAACCTATACGGTATTTGGTTTTAAAGGAAATTTTTAGATAAGAGTATTTGAGAAGGTTCACAATGTGTTATAATCGGTTTTTATAGAGGAATATCATTAGGTGCCACATATTTGACACTGAGTATCATTAGGTACCACATATTTGACACTAAAGAAAAGTTTATTCTTTATGATAGTTGCAAGACTTTCAACCCCAAAAACATGTACTCAAATGTAAAAGTTTGGCATCAAGATCATAAGCCAAACACCTGATTTAGATGCCAAAGCAAAACTTTCTGTAGAAAAGTTACTCAAACCGAAACAATTTACAAATAATTACAGTAAGTACAAGAACTGAATATAAATATGATTTACATATACAGTACTGTAGGTTTATGCGCATAAAACACAAAACCCTGAGAATAAAATTAAACAAATGGATTTAAACTCAAATAACCTAATTCCGAAATCACAATTAATTTGCACTAAATTCCAGGTATTTAGAGCAAAAACAGTACAGACAAGCGACTGAAAAATTCACACTTATTCTAGATGCCTTAATTCTGAGATTTTGGAGAGTGAGCAATTTAGGCACAGCCCGAGGCTTAAAGGAATTTCAAAATGCAAAAGCCTGGAAATAAAACAGGATTTACTTTTAGTTTTAAAAATTAAAAATATGAATAGAAGCTGTTTACCATACACAGATTTAGACAAAAACAGCTTATAGACAAAACCTCAAAACTTGAATTAAAAAATAAAACTCAGATCATGGTCTAAGTGCTTGAATTCAATAAGAATTTAAACTAAATTACAAATTTTCAATAAATAAGATTAACTAAACAGTGAAAATAAGATTTAAATTTCATTACAGGGAAAATAGGATCTAGACCCATGGCTAAGCTACTACAAAATGGGATTTACACCTAGTCTCAAGCAACTGGAAAAAACTGAACCAAGGCGAGGCATTGTGAAGTTAAGTATATCTTAGTTTAACCAGATCACTGAGCTGATTAACGGCTCTCCTAGGGTTGGCCCGAAGGATTAGACTTGTTTTACGTGGCTAAGAACCAGCTGGTTACCTAGCAACGGGACCTACAGCTTATAGTGGAATCCGAACCACATTATAGCGAGAAATGAATTTCTATCAACAGAAATAAATTCCTCTTATTCTTCATTGGCCGGTCGGAGATTCGAACTCGCGGCCAGCAGAGTGCTAGCTGAGAACGGAACCCACTCTTCCAACGAGGAACAGAGGCATTGTGAAAAAAAAGGAATGATTAAAACAAAGCCTGAAAAATGTGGATTGGAGACGAAGGCCTAATTACTGGAACTGAAAAGCATCTGAAAAAAAAAGTTTTGGATGGAAATCCAAGGGATTGATCCAAAATACCGGTGTACTTTAGGGGCATTTCGAAGCCCTTGAAAACAATGTACTTAGACCATGCTTGAAAACACCGGATTTAGACCAAGTAGTTGAGAAGGAAAAGAAGAAATAATTATTCGAATGGTCAGTTTCATAGTGCCATGAACTATAATACTGCCAACAGCTACAACAACAACAAAAAAAGTATATAATAGCTAATCACATTCACCTTCCTATTCAAAAGCGTATACGAGAAACCTTAGATGACATGGGACTATGCAAATCGGCTGCACTTCGTTCAGTCAACACTTTTTATTTTATTAAGAAAATGTCTGTTCAGTCAACACTGATCAATTTACCTGAGAGAAGAGTTTTGTAAGACCGCAACCCGAAAACGGCTAACCTCGGATGCTGATTAATCCAGGGGTTCACACAATGGTTACATGGCCAGTACTAGAATAAGGCAGGCTTACTCTTTACTGTAAATTGAACTGAATATAGAATTTAGGCCAAAGACCAAGCACTGGGACCTATGAGGTCATTCAGCACTGAAACGGAAATTGACAGTAAAAGGTTTGAAAGGTGTAACAGGAGGAAAACCTCGCAGTTGCACTATGAACCAATTGTTACGAGAGCGTGGAAAGTAAGATGGAAGAAATCGAATATGAAAGGAGGTACAGTAAAAGAAACGAAAGAGGTTGCAGCTAGGAGCCGAAGGCACGCTGCAAAGAACCTTAAGATGCCTACAGCACTGGCGACACAAACCCCCTACGGAGATCTTTACGGTAAAACTGAAGCTAACTACCGCGGCCTGATTCCCGCCACTAGCCGATCGGAATATTTACCGCCTTTTATTTATGCCTCTGATTACATTTATGTCTTTTGTCTCTGTTTAAGATATTTACCGTCTTTTAGTAGGGGCTGGCACTAAACACAGAAACCATTTTGCACGTAAACTGGGAGTTACCGAACCTAAGGGGGCCCGGTATTCGCCTTCAGTTTTACCCTCTTGAGCACCCAACGGTTACAAAAATGCAAGGATTACCTTTCTTTAAAAGTACCATTTCTTTCGATGATGATGTACCAATCACCAGTCACTAACGTTTCAGCAAGCGAACTACCCTAAACTGCCTAACCTTTCGGATGCATGGCTGTGATTCCTTCAGTTTTCCCAAGGCAGCACCAACCGACCTCCCTCCTGGTGCTGAAGGGATTTGAGGAGCATAGACTTACAAACCACGACAACGAGTATGACACCATTTTCATCTCGTTCATACGTTCCTAACGAACAGGTAAGAAAGCTATGACCTTTTCTAACGAGACTCCGCAAATATAATACGGCAAAATCAGTTAGGTCTATTAATTACTTTTATTGAGTAGCTAGTAACTAAAGCAACGTGTAAATTGTCTGTTTAGACTTTAGAGGATTATGCTTCTGTAAAGAAATGCCCATGTATACTGTGTTTATGTATACTGTAACCCATTGTTAATATTGTAATAAATAATAAAAGGGAAAAAATCATTGATGTATACTGTAACGTACTGTAAATATTGTAATATAAATACTAAAAGGAAAAAATCAAATTAAAAAACATTGCAGTGAACATGCTCCCTCTAACGACGTAATGGGTCCGTTCGTTTAGATACAAACTGAAGCAGTTTCGATTAATGAAGTTGATTAGATGCGTTTAAACTATATTCAATATACACAAAAACGTTTCGATAAGTTTCAAGGATTAATTTTCCTTAAAATATTTACTAACTTTTTCACTGAAACGTAAAATTAACGGGCAAAGACAAGTTTTATGCAAACATCTTTATTTCTCACAACTAGAACTAACTTTTAGTTGTACAATTTTATTAGCATATCTCTTTTTTTGCGCAGAATGACACTATAAAAAATGGTTTTGGTAAAAACTTAATAATCAAATCTAATAAAAACAGATCGAGAGACGTAGGCGGAATTGTATTACTAACTCACGAGTTATTTCTAATTTTACAGGCTGTCATATTTAAATGTGAACACCCTCTAAGCAGCAGCCTTACTGTTATTTGACCAGTTAATTTTTTTCCATATATAAAATACCTCAGGTTGCAAGATTTCTCTTATTTTCATTTATTTACTTATTTTTATTTCTTATTATTATCATTGTTATCCTCATCTTTTCAGAAACCTGTCTTATTTTGATTTATGTTTGGTGGCGTTCTACAGGTGCAGCAGTTTTACAAGGATACAAAATAACTGCCCAGTCTTCTAAAATCCTCGTCTAGTTTGGTCCAAGTGCCAGCCCTCCATGTCATTGCTTGTCGGAAGGGTTTGCAAGCCAAGACGATGGAGGGCTGAAGGTCATTTACTGCATTCCTCTATCCAGGCGGTCTTTACGTATGGGCAAGGTGTGTTCGCCCAGGGTTTAGACCTTGGAGGCATCCCTTCCCCGGGGGGCCAACTCTTCTTCATGCAAAAACGGGAGGCCCATCAATTTCCTGATGAGGGGGTGAGTTTCGCAACGTTAATGAGCTCTTGAACCCAAAGATAATACTTCTGATTAAATACTGTAAGGGTCGCAACAGCACTCGATGGAATTGCCCTACTGTACAGCAGCACGACATCTTGTCGTGATTTATCGGTACCACAAACAATACGTCGTCTAACTTGTCGTAACCTTTATCGGTACCACAAATAATACGTCGTCTCACTTGTCGTAACCATCTCCTACTAGAGCAAAATAACTGGTTACGTACAACTTTGTCACCTCCATTATTAATCAGTAATGCACCAAGCCTCAAAAATACGAGAGAGCCTTTTGATACAGAGTTGTTTGGGAAAAGTATATGTAACCATCATCATTATAAATATGTTCAGTTGTACTGAACAGACTTTTCGTGTGTATCGAAGTGTCTCAGCATATGAAACAAAGCGATCGTACACCAGAAAATAACAGCTGAGGGCTAAGTGAGGGCTCTTACGCCTTCCTTTTCAGTACTGGCTCTGGGACAGGAAAACATTTATGAATACAAAGCACACTAATTAAGATATACAACAATATATCTATAAATCAACTATACTATAAAACAAAAAAAAATTATATGCATAAATTAAAAATAATGCTAAAAGTGAGTTCCAGTGTACCCTCAAGCAATGACACTCTCAAGGACAAGGCTTGTGAAAGACTATAGACATGGTTATAAGGTAGCCTGGATTGAAAACACGTTTACATAATAATCAACACATACCCTTGAAGAAAAAGCCACCCGCGCCATTTCTTTTGGCATCTCGTCACGCCTTTACCCCTACCAGTCCCAAGATGGAATCTAGGGTCGTGTCGTTTTGGTGCCGTAAGCAGGCATTTACGAGGGTAATGTACTTGATACAAAATAATGAAGATTGTTTATCAATTCCAACGGTAACCTTAATCAATAACTCATTTTTTTAGTGGATTAAGCCACAAAACCTATTTCGTAATATTTGCATTTACAACCATTTGTCTTAGCAAAATAAAACGATGTTCACTTTCATTTTCATTTTCCTGGAAAGCAGCCAAAGTGACAGAAATAAGCCTAGAATTTCGTAACATCAGAGAGACCAAACCATTTAAATCTTTATATTCTGCAGCACTTGAAGTCCTAATTGTCGCCTTGTTCGCCTTTGAAGATCTACTTGAAAGACCCATCTTTTATTTTCATGAAAATCTTCACTCGGGATCTTTATTCAGTCTCCCTCTCCTATTTCTTTTACTGAATTTATTCTCTATTCCCTTATAACCTTCCCCTTCCCTCTTTTTTTTTTTATTTTGTTGTCGCTGCCTTTTGTTTTCGCTTTTATTTCCTATTCGAGTTTTACTTCTTTTTCACAACCCCTCTCAACTCCTTAAAAATTCACCGGTCTTTTTCTCGGTCCCCTTTCCTTGCTGGAGATTTCTCAATCCGGTAGTCGGGCGATGATCGAGACATATCCCCTCTCTCTGCTTGTAGCCGGGGACGAGAGGGTTGTAGTACGATGTTCACCTAAGCACGTTTGCATGGGGGGAGGGGGGGAAGGGGGGAATATTGGTCAAGGGGACATTCTCAAGAATTGATTGTTCAATTCTTACACCTCTCTCCCCCCTCCCAAAACCCCTCTCGCTCCCATGAAAAATTCCCAACCCTCGTTTGTTAATGTTGCTCCTACTGCATGACCCGATCTGGTAGTCTTTCCCCCGAACAACCTTTTTCCTTTCAAGTTTTCCATTCCTGGAACGGAAAAAAAAACATGCCTTCCCTTCCCTGCTCCTTCTTCCTATCTTCAATTACTTTTTCCCTTTTCTCTTTCTACACCGCGTCGTCTTCCCCTTCTGCTCTTTATTATCTTTCATATCCTCCCTTCCAAACTCGGACTGAAATATTCATTCCTTCTTTTCTTTCGCTTCGCATTTGACGTGGCATCATCTTTTCCCCTCTTCTCGATTTCCTTTTCATTTGCCCTTTTTATATTCCTTTTCTTCTGGCGTCAGAAAACGCTATTTCTGCTCTGTAATTCATCAAGTCTCTTCCACTTCTTCCCTATTTATTCCTAATTTCGCTTATTTCTTACAAGCAAGCGTTCTTCTTTGGATAGAACGTCACCGACACATTTACTCATCCTATTATCACTGTCAATGTCGTATTTTTTCACATTTCTCATCTGACTTGGATCTTTCGTCCCCTATAACAGTGATTTATTTACCTTCTGTGCCGAAGTAAATAACAAAACAAGATCTCGACACGAGAAGAAGCAGCAATTTCGAATATGCCTTTATTCTGGTGGACGCATCTTTCTCATTTTCCATGAACGAACAGCTTTTACGTTCTTTTCCTCCATCCAATGAAAACTGGTTCTTCATTCCAGTTGAAACATCACCCTACCTTTGTTTAATCAAGAGTACAACCTTTTTTTTTTTTACGCAACAATCCAAGCACAACCCTATTTTTCGATTCTAATGGAAAAACGTGGTTTCGTTTGCTCGCAGTAAAAACTCAACCCTTTCCTTGTTCAGTGATGTGTTAAAAAATACCGCTACTTCGTTTTATTTACTCCTTTACTCTAACACGAGGAAAACCTTATTCTTGCTTATGCCCAACAAAAACATCAACTATTTCAGCGAAAAGTCTGCAAATGTACGTGAAACCCAGAACAGTCCTCACCTCCATGGGAAAAGCAAGTGGGTTACCCTACTCTTCAACTGTTATTCAATATTTTTCTTTTTTTACTTTACTTTTAGACTAGTTACCCCTACCACTCTGCTGGATTACTAGCTCTATCCAAACAACCAATCATTACAAAATCCCCATAACTTCGACAAGTGAGGCCGGCCGTGTTAATGGAAACGTAGACTAATCCACAGCAATAGCTCTGATCGATTGTACTGAGGATCACCTGAAGACTGTTTTCCCCTGGTTGAGTTATTTCCTTGTCCAGACCTCTCCCCATTAAGACCAATATGCTCTAATTCTGGAATCTGGTCAGAAGTTCCAGACAGCTGAAACTCGATGCCATGTCAAAACTGTAAAACTAAACGGTACCTTCATGTATACAATTGTCATAAAAGTTTCAAAAACCTGACTAACATATTTTTTACTACAAACTATACTGTTGGCTAATAGGCAACAGAGCAGATAACATGGATGCAGCAATAAATGTGAGGGCGAACAGTTTCCAAGTCCGTGTTTTGGATTATTTGAGAATTCTGGAAAGCTATTTCAACTTCCACTTTAACAGAGGTTTACAGGCTGGAACTCTAAGGAATACCATTGGAATTTTCAGCTTTCCTCCTCAAACCTAATCGAATCACTCCACTTATTAGTATTTGAAAGGATGTGAAGACATCATTGGTAAGTTATAATCCATGGTTGCCCTGACAACAATCGTAAAGGGCTCATGGTGGCTTATGGTATAGATATCTCATATATCACAAATTAGATTGATTTTGGATTCATAATTCTATCTCGATCAAGATAAACTGTAATGGGAAGTGTGTCATGAGTTTTTACCCCTAAGATATCCTTTTGACAGGGAAAGGCAGCATTTCTACGGCGAGAAAACAAGTCTACATCATGGGAAAAACAAGATTTCATGATTACATGGAAGGCAAAGGTAGAATTTTTAAGGTATGAAATCAAGTCTAGATTATTGATAAAACAAAGATTTCATGATTACATGGAAAGCCTTAGATCTAAACATGACAGAAAGATCTACCACGGCAAAGATGCCCATGAATTAGGAATCGTTCCACCAAGTCCTATCTAATTATTAGTTTGGCTTATTTTTTCCAACAAATGGAAATGGGACAGGGTATGAAAACAATGAAATACAAGTTACTATTATAATTAACTACAAGGAAGTATGATACTATCCCAGCACTAACTGGAGTAGAGGGCCCGTGCCTCAATTTCTAGCTGTATTTGTAAAGTCAATTACAAGTCCTCAGCTTTAGCAGGCAACTCACTCAAAGACTTGAATGTAGTAAGGAGGCTATCTTCCAGTGTTCAAGCTGCAGTAGGGAAACTATCTTCTAGTGTTCAAGCTACAGCAGGGATGCTATCTTCTAGTGTTCAAGCTGCTGTAGAGAAAATATCTTCCATTGTTCAAGCTAACGTATAGAAACTATCTTCTAGTGTTCAAGCTATGTTAGAGAAACTATCTTCTAGTGTTCAAGATACAGCAAGGATTATATCTTTTAATGTTCAAGCTGCAGTAGGGAAGGGAAATTATCTTCTATTATACAAGCCACAGCAGGGAGGCTATCTTCCAGTGTTCAAGCTGAAGTAGGGAAACTATCTTCTAGTTTTCAAGCTATAGCAGGGAGGCTATCTTCCAGTGTTCAACCTGCAGCATGGAAACTATCTTCTAGTGTTCAAGCTACAGCAGGGAAACTATTTTCCAGTGTTCAAGCTATAGCAGGGAAAATATCTTCCAGTGTTCAAGCTGCAGTAGAGAAACCATCTTCTGGTGTTCGAGCTACAGCAGGGAGGCTATCTTCTAGTGTTCAAGCTGCAGCAGAGAAGCTTTCTTCTAGTGTTCAAACTACAGCAGGGAGGCTATCTTCTAGTGCTCAAGCTACAGCAGGGAATTTATCTTCCAGTGTCCAAGCTACAATAAGGAACTATCTTCTAGTGTTCAAGCTACAGCAATGAGGTTATCTTCTAGTGTTCAAGCTGCAGTAAGAAAACTATATTCTAGTGTTCAAGCTGCAGTAGGGAAACTATTTTCTAGTGTTCAAGCTGCAGTAGGGGAAACTATCTTCTAGTGTTCAAGCTGCAGTAGAGGAACTATCTTTTAGTGTTCAAGCTACAACATTGAGGCTATCTTCTAGTGCCCAAGCTACAGCAGGGAATTTATCTTCCAGTGTTCAAGCTACAGTAAGGAACTATCTTCTAGTGTTCAAGCTACAGCAGTGAGGTTATCTTCTAGTGTTCAAGCTGCAGTAAGGAAACTATATTCTAGTGTTCAAGCTGCAGTAGGGAAACTATCTTCTAGTGTTCAAGCTGCAGTAGGGAAACTATCTTCTAGTATTCAAGCTGCAGTAGGGAAACTATCTTTTAATGTTCAAGCTACAGCAGGGAGGCCATCTTCCAGTGTTCAAGCTTAAGTAGGGAAACTATCTTCTAGTCTTCAAGCTATAGCAGGAAGGCTATCTTCCAGTGTTTAACCCGCAGCATGGAAACTATCTTTTAGTGTTCAAGCTACAGCAGGGAAACTATCTTCCAGTGTTCAAGCTGCAGTAGGGAAACTATCTTCTAGTATTCAAGCTACAGCGGGGAAACTATTTTCCAGTGTTCAAGCTGCAGTAGAGAAACTATCTTCTGGTGTTCAAGCTACAGTGGGGAGGCTATCTTCTAGTGTTCAACCTGCAGTAAAGAAACTATCTTCTAGTGTTCAAGCTACAGCAGGGAGGCTATCTTCTAGTGTTCAAGCTACAGCAGGGAAACTATCTTCCAGTGTTCAAGCTACAGTAAGGAACTATCTTCTAGTGTTCAAGCAGTAGGGAAACTATCTTCTAGTGTTCAAGTTGCAGTAGGGAAACTATCTTCTACTGTTGAAGCTGCAGTAAGGAAACTATCTTCTACTGTTGAAGCTGCAGTAAGGAAACTATCTTCTAGTGTTCAAGCTACAACAGGGAGGCTCTCTTCCAGTATTCAAGCTGCAGTATGGAAAATATCTTCTAGTGTTAAAGCTGCAGAAGGGAAACTATCATTTAATGTTCAAGCTACAGCAGGGAGGCCATCTTCTAGTGTTCAAGCTGCAGGAGGAAGGCTATCTTTTAGTGTTCAAGCTGCAGTAGGAAGGTTATCTTTTAGTGTTCAAGCTGCAGTAGGGAGACTATCTTCTAGTGTTCACTATCTTCTAGTATTCATGCTACAGTAAGGAAACTATCTTCTAGTGTTCAAGCTACAGCCAGAAGGCCATCTTCTAGTGTTCAAGCTGTAGTAGGAAGGCTATCTTTTAGTGTTCAAGCTGCAGTAGGAAGGCTATCTCCTAGTGTTCCAGCTGCAGTAGGTAAACTATCTTCTAGCATTCAAGCGGCAGTAGGGAAACTATCTTCTAGCATTCAAGCTACAGCAGGGAGGCCATCTTCTAGTGTTCAAGCTGAAGTAAGGAAATCATATTCTAGTGTTCAAGCTGCAATAGGAAGGCCATCTTCTAGTGTTCAAGCTCCAGTAGGAAGGCTATCTCTTAGTGTTCAAGCTGCAGTAAGAAGGGTGTCTTCTAATGTTCAAGCTGAATGAGGACTGCTATCTTCTAGTGTTCAAGCTGTAGTAGGAATGCTATCTTCTAATGTTCAAGCTTCAGTAGGAATTCTATCTTCTAGTGTTCAAGCAACAGCAGGGAGGCTACCTTCCAGTATTCAAGCTGCAGTAGGGAAACTATCTTCTAGTGTTCAAACTACAGCAGTGAGGCTATCTTTTAGAATTCAAGCTGCAGTAAGAAGGCTATCTTCTAGTGTTCAAGCTGCAATAAGAGGCTTTACCCAATACTTCAGTACCAAGGAGGGCCCTTTTCCAACACTTGGCTACAGAAGGGGAGACTCTCTAACAAAAGCCAGCTGCAACAGGAAGACCCTTTTCAATACTTATGTATAGAAAGAAGACCATTTCCAATAAATGGCTACGAAAAGATGCTGCAGTAAGGATGGTGTCTCCTACAAGTCGAGACTCACGAAGAAGCCAGAGTCCAACGCTTGACTCCAGTAAAGTGGCAGCCTCCCTATACTTGACTACAGTGAGAAAACCATCCCCTGATCCTGCAGGGAAACAACAGGACTTGGAGATCTTAGTAGGCCTAGTTCAGAACATTTATGGTTCAAGAACTATTTGATTTGCTCTGCTTGAATTCCCAGTCTATCGTCCCATGACAGACTTTAAAAAGTATTTTTTCAGCAGAATAAACGTCAAGGGGATGGATGGGTTTCTCGATCAGTCCGGTTAGGTATCTACGGGTCTGACCAATCAATGGATAGGTCACCAAAAGTGACAGACAGATTCTGTAAAAACACTATTTCCTGATACCATTACTGAAACTTGCAACAGACCTTTGGAGAATGGTGGAAGGGGCAATGGGTCAGTGACACCAGGGAAGCCAAAACCGTGTGTCATTGCTGTGTTACTCCACAACAATTACTGTCAATAAAGATCCGTTTGAGAGAGAGAGAGAGAGAGAGAGAGAGAGAGAGAGAGAGAGAGAGAGAGAGAGAGAGAGAGAGAGAGAGAGAGAGAGAATGTGGTATACTGAAGTCATCCCATATTTGAGGCAGTTGTAATACTGTCTCATGTGCTCTCATGATAAACATTGAGAACTCGGGAGGACCCAGAGAAAAGCTTGACATTGTTCAGAAAGCGCATGGACAGAATATTACTAACGTGATTATTACCAAAAATCAGCACAAAAGGGATTATATTGTTGGTGCTCATTCTTGAATTACCGTCAGGACTCTGAAATTGAAACCTCTTCCACAGCTTGGAGGCACAGACCTTTGAAATTTGCTAAATAACTGGGTAATGGAAAACACCACCTATGACATGACACACACACACACAACCAAGTCCTCCAACCCATACACATAAATAAAGAATAAAAGGACTTTATTTAAACAAAATATGACATCTAATGGAGATTTTATCCACAAGTTACAAGCTTTCCAGGACAACCTGTCCCCATCCATCATCCGGCTACCAAAAGATGGGGACAGTTAGTACTTGAAAGCTTTCAACTTTTGTGAATAAAATCTCCATTGGACATCCTGTTCAAATGAGTCCTGTCATTCTTAGTATGAATGCACAAGACAGTGGTGCAAAGTGATAAAAAAATTATATGTATATAATATATATATATATATATATATATATATATATATATATATATATATATATATATATATGTGTGTGTGTGTGTGTGTGTGTGTGTGTGTGTGTGTGTGTGTGTGCAGAATCTGCTGGTCAATGTTTACCAAACAAAAATATAGTATTCATTAGCCACAATGTCCTCGAGTTCTCGACTTCTTCACATTTTGGAAACGCTTGTCACTACATTATTATTATTATTAAAATAGCTTAACCAGACCACTGAGCTGACTAATCAGCTCTCACAGGGCTGGCCCGAAGGATTAGGATGAAATACCAAGTCATTCGCATGATGATGAATAGATGAAAATGAAGTTTAAAAGAAAAAACTGTATAACGAGCATGCTTTACTCTAACGCACGTATACAATAAATACATTTGGGTCGCTTGTCACTACAAAGCCTAGGACCAAGTGAAGATAATTAAAGCTATACTGTACTGGCGCCCGGCGGAGATTCACAGTTATTCAGCTTTTATGGTCATCATTATCAATATATATTTACAATGAACACACAAAAAAACCGAAAAGATTATATTGAAATTCTGATGAAACTAATACCAAATAAACAAACCTTCACTCGATCACGGCCGATGAAAATTACCCGCCTAAAAAGTTTCACTTTCTTTACAGAAAACAATCTGCGACGATATCTGAAGTTCGTGCAACCCTCTTAATGTCTTCGCTCAACCGCGCGCAAACACACACACACACACACACACACACACACACACACACACACATATATATATATATATATATATATATATATATATATATATATATATATATATATAGATAGAGAGATAGAGAGAGAGAGAGAGAGAGAGAGAGAGAGAGAGAGAGAGAGAGAGAGAGAGAGAGATATTTTTACTGTAATCTAAAAGTGTAATGTAAAGATAAAAAGGACCACAAAAATAGTATACAGTATATATATATCTATAACTTCGAGTACCAATGCTTCTGTACACCTGATCGCTAGAAAGATATGGACAATTAGTAAAGCGTATTTATAAGCCCTATGCAGGTGTGAAAATACGACGTTGGTGTTGTGTGTAGACGGCCGTTGACCCGGGATGGATGGGAAAGTTGTGTTTTGGTCCTCGTTAATTCCTGCCTGCGTCGAGTCTGGTGGCCGTATTGCTGGAACACCTGCTTGTCCCCCAGGCAGGTTCATATTATTATAATCTCTGTACATCAAACTGAGACTGGAAAGCGATTAGCACTTCAGCCATATTTTTAGAATGACAGCTACACTCTTCGAGAAACAAGTACACAATGCGCCGAAATTTCTTCGGCGCAATTGAGTTTTCTGTACAGCGTATAATCAAGGCCACTGAAAATCGATCTAGCTTTAGGTAGTCTTGGTATATGCTGTGCGAACCGCGGCCCATGAAACTTTAACCCCGGCCCGGTGGTGGCCTGTCCTATATCGTTGCCAGACGCACGATTATGGGTAAATTTAATACTTAATAAAATAACTACTGAGGCTAGAGGGCTGCAATTTGGTATGTTTGATGATTGGAGGGTGGATGATCAACATACCTATTTGCAGGCCTCTAGCCTCAGTAGTTTTGAAGATCTGCGGGCGGACAGAAAAAGTGCGGACGGACAGACAAAGCCGGCACAATAGTTTTCTTTTATAGAAAACTAAAAGGGTAATAATCTGGTAAATTTGGCTTTTTTTTTTAGCTGCGTTGCCAATTCCTCATGTATGGATGATTAAGTGAAGTGACCGCGGGTCACAGTAAAAGGGGGATTGTCTATCACACCCCTCCATTCGTCAATACAAAAGCAAAATACAAATATTAAAAAATTATACTTGTACCATGCAGTACATTTTATATTCATATGGCTCACACAAAATTTAATTAAGGGCATATATATATATATATATATATATATATATATATATATATATGTATATGTTTAAAAAAATCACAATAGATGCACGTGATTCAGTATATAAGCGAATACCACAGGAAAATGACAGGCAGAAGTTCAGTACCAAGCGGTTTCACGAGTTGTTTATTCACTCATCGTCGGGGCACAAATGAGACAGCTGAAAAGAAGGTTACAAGGTGTACAAAAAAAAAAAACATGAATACCAACTGGTTAATTGTCAGAGGGTAATAAACAAAAAGCTGATCCAGGATAATCCGGGACGCGGTCACAAACTAAAACCATAGACCTAACCATAAGAGATACGGAAGATTAGCCATACAAAATCCAAAAAAAGTATAAAACTGAATACCAGATAGTTAATTATCAAAGGGTAATAAACAAAAAGATAATCTAGACTAATGCAGCCAAAAACATCTATAGGAGAATTTTTTATTACTAAACTCTAAACATTGAAATTACCGAAAACATTTATGTTGAAAAGCTTTAAAATTCTAGGATTTTCTAAAAACCTTTCTTCATACGGCAATTGGAGAATACTGTGCTTACTAAATTCAAGTTTGTTATTAGTTAAATAAAATGTTTTCCTGGCTCTTTTCCATGCTACATCTACAAAGGTCCTTGGGTATTTAAGTTTCAAAGAAATATCATAAATAGTTTTAATCTCAACGTCAATGAACTGCGAGCTACAAACGCGCGAAGCCCTTTAGAACATCCCAGAAAACACAGAGAATTTAGCATTTTGATGATGATTGGAACAATAATGAACAAAGGAGGCAATGTTAGTTGATTTTCGAAAAACTGAAAAGGTGAAATTTCTATCCTGTCTATGGACAGTTACATCAAGAAAATTCAAATTGCAATTTCTTTCTTCCTCTACGGCAAATTTGTATAGAAGGGACTAAAATTATTTAGCTCAATCAGAAATTCCTGGAGATATTCGTGAACTGGCCAAATACAGAAAATATAATGCTCATACCTACACCACATAGCTTTTTGGGGCAAAGTTCTTGCTAAGAATTTTGTCTAAAAAATTCCATATAAATATTGCTAAGGACAGGAGATAAGGGATTACCCACTGCCATGCCGAACAAAATTTACTATACTTGATTCATAACCTTATAAGAGTAGTGAGGTTTGCTACAGTTAAAGGGATATCATAGCTTTCTAATTCTTCCTCCAAAAATTCAAGTAAATCACTTACAGGCACTTTTGTTAATAAGGAGACATCAAGGCTAACGATAAAATCAAAATTCAAATTCAAACATTCAGACTATTCAATTTATTTATAAAGTCGATATTATTTTTTACATTCGTTTTAGAAATGTTTCCTACCAAAGGTGTGTGTGTATATATATATATATATATATATATATATATATATATATATATATATATATATATATATATATATATATATATATATATAAAACAGAGGTTTTAGTGAGCAGTAGGGAAGATAGAGACAGAATATTAATACAAAAAAGAAGAGGCTCGATTATAAAACAGGTGGAAAAGTTTAAATACTTAGGATCTACTTTAAGCCAAGAGGGAGGATGTGAGGCTGAAGTGGAGAGTAGGATAAAAGCGGCGTGGGGGAAGTGGAGAGATGTAGCTGGAGTTGCATGTGATAAGAAAATGCCAATCAAGCTAAAAGTCAAGATCTATAGCACAGTGATAAGACCAGTGTTAATGTATGGATCAGAAACAAGGGCTCTAAGAAGAAAAATGGAAGTAAAGCTTGAGAGAACAGAGATGAGAATGCTGAGGTGGATTATGGGAATATCGCTGCTGAAGAGATTGGAAAATGATGAAATAAGAAGAAGAGCAGGCTTAGTAAAGATAACAAAGGTGATAAGAGAGTCACGATTGAGATGGTATGGCCATGTGTTAAGGATGGATGACGAGGAGGGAGTGAAGAGGCCTTGGGAAGAAGAACCTGTCAGAGGAAGAAGATCGAGAGGGAGACAGAGAATTAGCTGGCGAGATAAAGAGAAGAGGTTAGGTGGAGGATGATGCCTTTGACAGAAGGCACTGGAGAAGGCCCATCAGGCAACCGACCCCTTAATGTAGGGACAATGGTGGAAAGAATTATATATATATATATATATATATATATATATATATATATATATATATATATATATATATATATATATATATATATATATATATATATATATATATATATATATATATATATTATATATATGATTATTATCACTTTTGTACGTGATTCATTTATCACACATTATTGCAGGTGAAAAATAAGGGACAGGTGTAGGTCTGACCGGTTTCGACTTTATTTCCAAGCCATCCGTCAACGGCTTGGAAATAAAGTCGAAACCGGTCAGACCTACACCCGTCTCTTATTTTTCACCTTTGATAATGTGATATATATATATATATATATATATATATATATATATATATATATATATATATATATATATATATATATATATATATATATATATGAGAATTTTTATCACACCGTGACTTATATATACAATCATGAAGCTACAAATGTCGCTTAATATCAAATTCACGCTACCTCGGGAATATCCCCGGCGGGGATTTATCATCGAAGGAAATTTATAAGTGATAAATGGATTGGTACTGCCGGGTCGCGATCCTCGTCACAGATACTTATCTGTGCGTGAA
Organism: Macrobrachium rosenbergii; assembly: GCF_040412425.1. Taxonomy (NCBI): domain Eukaryota; kingdom Metazoa; phylum Arthropoda; class Malacostraca; order Decapoda; family Palaemonidae; genus Macrobrachium; species Macrobrachium rosenbergii. Next base: position 42,511,674 of record NC_089794.1, read on the forward strand.
TCTGATATTAAGCGACATTTGTAGCTTCATGAATATATATATATATATATATATATATATATATATATATATATATATATATATATATATATATATATATGTGTGTGTGTGTGTGTGTGTGTGTGTGTGTAAACACACCTAGGTATATATGATACATATGTATGCCTGCATAAACATGCAAACATTACTTAAAAACGAAGTCACTTGTAAGAAAAACAAACAGTCAGATAGTACACAGGAATATGTACATTCTCAGGATTAACCTTAACCTCGACGTTAATCCTGAAAGTTCATAGTTTTGGATTAGGATTAAATACCTCCATCGGCAAGATGGGCAACGTGTCAACGCCGCTAATTATAGTCTCGACTCTTCGTAGCTAGACTACAGTTTGGCTGATGATGGCAGATTCCAGAATCTTCCTATTGTGCGGCAGCTACCTGTGAAAATCAGCTCGGCTCTACTCCAATTTATGGTGTGGCCTTTATCCCTAACATGCATGAAAATCTCCGAACTTTCTGTGAAGCATATCGTATAGATCTTTCGTGTTCTGTCAGTCTTCGAGAGATGGCTCTACCTGCCTCCCCAACGTCAATTTCAATAAAGGTACTCATGGTATCTTATAAACACCGGCGTCTGCTTCTTTTTTTATTTAAATACACATCAGTGAGTGAACTCCCAATGAATTTGGGATAATGAAAAACAAACGGTTTATTAGATTTGAGGTGTTCAGTTGATTTTTTTATGCTCTCAACGTAAGGAAGTATTATTTTGTCGTTAAAATCTATTTGTTTAATATTTGTACATTTTGTTCACTGTGTTAATAGCCTTCTCGATAATGTATGGTGAATAGAGTAGTTCCGTTAGGTGATGACGGATCGTAAGGAATTATTTCTCTACAGTAGATACCCATGCGAACATATCCTTAGTCCTCTGGGAAACATTGCAACCAACCATGATAGCTTCGGAAGACAATATAAGAAAACAACGAAAGTATGCTTCCTATATACTGTAAAGCCGTATTTATTTTGTCTCTTATGATTAATTCATGTAGTAGAGCCTATTAAAAGATTCACCGAAATCTCCCAAGCTACTTTCTAAAAATTTGGAGACATCTACGAATGTAACCCAGACATATTACGGGGTGCGACAGACGGCAAAATTTGTTTAAAAATACTCCTTGTAAAGGTTCGCTAGAAATTGAGACGGGGCAGTCCATACTGCAGCCGAACCTTTGTTTCTAAGCATTGCTGGTTACATACAAGTTAATCAGTTTTAGTGTTTTGTCAATGCCAAGAGGAAAATGTTCTTCATATGGTTTCAACTTCTTTACAAAGATGACACGTCGGCGATCGGGACTGTAAATTATTCTAAACGAGAACATCAACAAAGCAACTTGAACGCCTCAAATCTAACAATCGAATAATTCTTCATTAGACCAAATCCATCCGGCGTTCACTTACTAATGTATACGTAAATAAAACAGAAAGACGCCGGTGTATAAGATTCCCTTTAGTAACTGTAATGAGAATTACTTTGGGGAGACAGGTAGATCCATCTCACAAAGATTAACTGAGCACAGAAGGTCAGTACGATATGCTTTTGAGAATTCGGGGATTTTCGTACATATAAGGGTAAAGGGCCATTTCATAAACTGGAGTGGGGCCGAGCTGGTTTTCAAAAATACCTGCCTTTACAAAAAGGAGATTCTGCAATCTGCCACCATCAGTCAAGCTAATAATATGAACCTGTCGGGAGGACATTGGAAATCGGATTTCACCGACGAGTTAATTTTAGGACTTATTCTCCAGCAGGTTTTCCAGAGGAAACGCCCACCTGACTGGACACAGGTGGGACACAACGAGGGCCAAAACACAAAGGCCAACCGAATATTACATACCACCAATGAACACTCTTGTCACTTGCCAATATTTCATATTCCATATTTCACCAGTGATCAGGATTACAGAAGTTTTGGAATTCGAAATATATGGTTGCAACGTGTATATATTGCTTTGAGGGCCTTTTTATCTTCACAGTACACAGTTAGATAAGAGTAAAAGACATTCATATATATATATATATATATATATATATATATATATATATATATATATATATATATATATATATATATATATATATATATATATATATATATATATATATATATATATATATATATATATATATATATATATATATATATATGAATGTCTTTTACTATCATACCAAAATATAATATGAAGATAAAAGGCTCATAAAACACTGTTTAAACGTTGCAGCCATATATTTCGAGCACTTCCTTCTCTGCCCCTGGTTTGTCGTCTATCAAACCCCTTAATATTACCTGGCTTAGAGACGTAGATGTTATTTTTACTTTCTGGAACAATAGCTGGGGAGACTTTAATGAATTTTTTAATAGACTAAATTCGCTAGTTCCGACCATAATATTCAAAACAGAATGGGAAAAGGACGGAAAATTGCCGTTCCTAGATGTACTGATCATAAGAGAACAGAAGAGATATGCTTTCCCAGTATATAGGAAACCCACTTTCGCTGTTTCCTACATTCATTTCTTAAGCTACCACGATGTCTCCGTAAAAATCATGGTTAGGTGCAACTTATTCCTCAGGGGGCTTAGAATATGTTCAAATGGGTACCTAGATAAAGAATTCAACACGATCCGCCGACACCTAATGCAACTGCTCTATCCACCACACATTATCGAGAGGGTTATTAACAAAAAGAATAAAATATACTACAGAGGTCCCACTCACAACAGACAAATATATTTTAACAACAAAATAAAGCTTCCGTAAGACGAAAACATCCAAAAAGCCACCGAACTACTCAGGTCTAACAGTCAAAAGCTTTTATTTTCCATTATCCCAAATCCATCGGGAGCTCGCTCATTAACGTATACTTAAATAAAAAAGGGGAAGAAGCCGGAGTTTACAAGATTCCGTACAGCAATTGTAATGAGATTTACGTGGGGGAGACAGGTAGATCCCTCTCACAAAGATTAATGGAGCACAAAAGATCAGTAAGGTATGATTCGGAGAGTTCGGGGATTTTTCTACATATGAGGGATAAAGGCTATTCCATAAATTGGAGCGGGGCGAAGCTGGTTTTCAAAAGTAGCTGTCCGTACAAAAGAAAGATGCTGGAATCTGCTATCATCAATCAAACCAACAATATGAACTTGTCAGGAGGACATTGGAAATCGGATGACATGGACGGGTTAATCCTCAAACCTCTTCTGAAAAAGGTATTCCAGGAAACACAACCACCAGACGCATGGCCAAATGGAAGTTAATGAGGCCAAAAACCACTGGGGAATTGTTTCTTTTCCCCCCTTCTTGAGAAACGGTCACCTGCATACCATCGGAGACTCGATGCCACTTACATATGCTTTGTATATATACCCTTGTAGCATTTCATCTGTCCATATTGTACCAGTGAACAAGGGCACAGAAGGAAGTGCTCGAAATATATGGTTGTAACGTTCAAATAGTGTTTTATGGGCCTTTTATCTTCATATATATATATATATATATATATATATATATATATATATATATATATATATATATATATAATATACAATCATGAAGCTACAAATGTCGTTTAATATCAAATTCACGCTACCTCGAGAGTATCTCCGATGGAGAATTATCACTGAAGGGGAATTTATATAGGTGATAAATGAACAGCAGGGACGCGAACCCTACATGGACCCATTCAACGACTCCGGTGGACGTTACCACCGCGCCATCAAGATGGCGCGGTGGTAACGTCCACTGGAGTCGTTGAATGGGTCCATGTCAAGGGTTCGCGTCCCAGTGGTACCTGTTCATTTATCACTTATATAAATTCCCTTCGGTGATAATTCTCCATCGGAGATACTCTCGAGGTAGCGTGAATTTGATATTAAACGACATTTGTAGCTTCATGATTGTATATAAATCACGGTGTGATAAAAATTTCATATATATATATATATATATATATATATATATATATGTGTGTGTAACTTGTGTAATTCTTCGCGCTTTATTCAAAAAGCCCTCTTAACTTTAAGAGGGCTTGTGGCTTTATTCATTAAAAAAGCGCGAAGAATTCGAGAAGTTAAGAGGGCATTGTGGCTATTACAATTACATTAAAAAAAGCGCGAAGAATTCGAGAAGTTAAGAGGGCATTGTGGCTATTACAATTACATATGTATCTGGTAAAAGTGACCATTAGGCTCTACATACACACACACACACACACATATATATAATGTATATATGTAAGTGACTAAAAGGACCTCATTCAAACTGGATGGTATCGAATGGAGTATTTATTCAGGAAAAGTTACAAGCTTTCTTTGACAAACAGTCCACATTATCAAGTATCTGAATAAATACTCCATTAGATACCACCCAGTTTGAATGAGGTCCTTTTAGTAATTCTACTAATGCACAGAACAATTGTTTATGTGATAAAGTTGATATACAGTTATATATATATATATATATATATATATATATATATATATATATATATATATATATATATATACTGTATATATATATATATATATATATATATATATATATATATAAACCCTGTAACTTTCAAGCAGTAAGATTAGTCACATTTGAAATAAGTTAATACGCACCCTTATTTTCTTTAACACTCCATTTACCCCCATTTCATCCAGTATTTGACTCTTCTGTTTTCGTGTCCTCTCTTCGCATACCCTGACAACTGGCCCCCACCGATTTTATGACAGATCAAACTTTACTGAAATGGGCCAAAGCTGTCAAGATTGGTATATGTTGTTCCCTTCGGGGTTACACCAAAGTTTCCAAGCTCTGGCAATTTTATTTGGAAGCAAAATCAATGGGATGAGCAATCCAGTGCCCTTTTTACCCAGACCCGAAGAAAATGAATACTGAAAAGGAGAGACGAAGAGTCAGGAAAACCAGAGCCGTGTAATCAGTGACTTCTCACTTTCCATTACTTTTTCTAAGCATAAGACTAACGATACGCTGAAGACAGAACATGCACAACTTACCTTCGGAAAGACCACTGTGGGAAAAATACCTCTCTTTTATCTCCAAGACTTCTGATCTGAATTTTTGTCTTTGGATTCGGAACAGCGCTTGAATCTGACCTCACAGTATACTGTTTATGCATTATACTTTTAGTTAAGACTGAATGTTGTCATTACATCACTCAACCCAGCTGATTCGTCTCCCATGCTATCGTGCCGTGAAAGTACCATGACAAACAAAACTTTTAGGCCTCAACATTAAATCCCTTATCCTGGCAATTAACTAAGGGCATAAGTTTTCTCAATAATAATAATAAACAGCTGTTTCCACGGCATTTAATCTGTATAGTCATTATACGTCCTAAGGACATATAAAGATTTCTGTTGTCTTAGGTTCATTTCCTCTAACGTGCCATGAGAGAGAGAGAGAGAGAGAGAGAGAGAGAGAGAGAGAGAGAGAGAGAGAGAGAGAGAGAGAGCACCCGATGCCGACGGCATGTCAACTGGACGGCCTATAATACCAACCACACCAGTTGGGGGAACCCGAGCCAACACCCACCTCCAGCCAGCAACTCCGGGTAGACCTAGGTCCTATAGAAGATCACAACGCCTCCGGGACAGATTTCTTCGTCACCATGACCAATCAAAATTCAGCTTGCTAACCAGTCCACCATTTGTAAACACCCCTCCTGCTATAAATACCTGTGCATCTTGTATCCTGTCATTCGCTTTTGTACTCACATAGATGACCGCCAATGCGCTGTCGACACGTTAGAGGAAATGAACCTAAGACAACAGAAATCTTTATATGTCCTTAGGAAACTTGATATACCAGCTGCATGCTGATGAACAGAAGATTATATAAGACGAACAGAGAAGACTCTATACATATTAAATGCCGTGGAAACAGCTATACTTTTCAACGCTACTGCCCTCCGAGAAGATCTCCTCCCTAAATAATAACAATAATGATAATAGTTAGCTTTTCACTTTTTTTTAATGAGAAAACTTACCTTTAAAAAAAATCAACACTGCCAAGCATCAACAAAATGAGAACTGGACAACATCTAGAACTACATAAAATCCAAAAGAAATTTTTCAAAGCAAAAGTAGAGAAAATCAAATACAGCACAATTTCTTTTTCACCTATTGACACTCTAAAGCTAGTCTTGATCATTGAAGAATGAATTTAACTGCTTAAATCCTCAAGATATAATGCACTGATTTCCGTAATTCAAAAAGAAACATGATAAAAATTCTACGCGAGTTTATCAAAACACGCTCTCTCTCTCTCTCTCTCTCTCTCTCTCTCTCTTGAGAGGGTACACTAATTTTTGGATATCATTCAAGATAAAGTAAGTTGTAATGCTATCAGTCACGTCAAAGATCGCAAACCAGGACACAGTTCAAACTCAATCTAGCACACTACGTGAGGGAGAAAGACAGAGAGCGAGCGATCCCGCAATGAACACATTAAGCATCGGCTGCAAGACATGTCAACACTGCAGATTCTTATTTTTGATCAAATGGTAGTATTTAACATAATTTTCTAGCAGAGTCATCAGAAGCACTAGCTGGTTAACCAAGTTAAGAGCCAGATTCAACACAAGGAGCAACACTGAATATGCACAGAGCAAAACAATTACAGGGCACACTTTAAAGGAAAAAAAAAAACTATTTTAGTCAAATAAATCTCATATAACAGAATGGTATCCACAACTCTTAAAAGACTTTGAACTCCTTGCTGCATCCCCCACCAGTATTATATGTATTATAAGACCTATAGACTACAGGATAACTTTCTCCTTAAAAAATAAAAACAATGACCCTAGAAATGCAGATTCAATTTTCATCCATTACCAGAATAACAAAATGCACATTGGACCACAAGGATACTCTCTTCACCCACAACGCAAAAGTCTATAGACCTACGGACTAACTGATAATCCCTCCAACATAACAGAATATTACTGTCCGGGATACTACGGGTTACTTAGCATTCCCTCCACCCATGCATGAGAATGTCCCCGGAACAACGGACAACTTGACGCACCTGATGTCTGAGCAACGGTGGTTTCTGTCGGAGCCTCTCCTGACTGCGAGGCCTGCGTCCCTTCTTTGTTGCTGTGTTGGGGGTCGTTTTCTTGACTACTGCTGCTGCTGCTGCTACTACTAGTATTATTGCTAGTGTTGTCAGTGCTGGACTCTTCGGACTTGCCGTTCATGGCACCTCACCTCGCATGTTTCAGTTTCGATTGAGGCTCCTGTCGAATTTAATAAATAAATATCCTTTAGCTTATATACTAAAATACCAAAAACCTTCTAAGGTACACTGTCTAATGTAAAGAGATTTGAAATTATTCTTGAATGGTACAAAATATCTATAAATGGATTTTTCTGCATGCATATACTGAGTAATTAGGCCATAGATTACATACATAATGACTGGTAATCAAAACTGCACTGTAAATGGTCACTGTTAACTTAATGAACCTTTAAGATTACTCTCGTGGGGCATAGTCACTAATTAGGAAGTAATATCTAAGTCTTGAAACCAACACCAGCCATAAATAAGAGCTATTCTACAAGAATTTGGCAAATATGAAACAAAAAATCTTTTGATCATAGCTTACTTATGTCAGCAGCAGGGTGATCACCTTTTAAAAAAAACTGTCGGTGTTCAGTCTATTGTCAGCACAGAAAAACATTCTGGAGTTATTTAATAACATGAAGACAAAAGTACCTAAAATGCAGTTCATTCATATGTAGCCTATCTACGTGCAAAATATATAACAAAAAAATCAGGTCACAATTCAAATTTACGACTGCATGTGATACAATCTGGATATCGAAAGTTATTCAGCCCATTCTGCGTTCGGGGGGATGCATGTAGCCGAGCTAAAAATGCAAGAAACAAGACGCAGGCTTAACCAGGCTCCGAGGGAAAGCAGATAAGTCGGTCAGTTGCTATCCTTGTCACAGTGGTCGGAAATATGACAATCTCGTTACAATAAAAAATACAGTTCTTGGTGATACCAAAGGAAGGAGGGGGAAGAGATGCAATATGATTCCCAAAACTATTTCAAGACGCCTACTTAAATGTCAATCATGTCATTCCTATTAGAAAATTTTGCTCCAACATATTCACACGTGGTACTATCAGACTCAGTCCCTGAGCCTATATCGGTTACAATTAAAGGTGTGCATGCTTGTATACGACTGTTGAATGTAAAGTCTACCAAGTCACTCATTCATGATAAGTAAATACACTTGCTTACAAGATATGCACACGTGGCATGCGACTGTAAGTACGAAGTCCCGAAGTCATTAATGTTCTTATCAGGCCGAGGCCCGATGCACTTATAAATTATAATTCCCATTTGGGTGTCAGTTAATTCTCAAGTTCTCATAGTGATATTTGTGACTTAATATTCGTGAGCATACAATAGCCACGGTCCATAAGGGACAAAATTTCATAATTTGCTGAGTGTTACAAACTTTCCTATCACAGCGGAAATGGGATAACGATTCTAAGTACAGAATCTGCATTCGACCAACTAACCACGACCTTGCTTTAGACAGGAATAGTACTACAGAGTCCATATCAACTTCTATCTCTCTTGACAGCTGCGTGGTCAAGTTGACTGTCTATTTCTGTGTATATATATATATATATATATATATATATATATATATATATATATATATATATATATATATATATATATATATATATATATGAATGTCTTTTCCTGTAATACTACAGTGTAATATGAAAATAAGAAGGCCCATAAAACACTATTTAAACGTTGAAACCATATATTTCGGGCACTTGTTTCTGTGCCCCTGTTCACTGGTAGAATATGGACAGGTGGAAAGTTACAATGGTATATATACAAAAACATGAAGGTGTGGCCTTAGGCCTCCGATGTTATGGAGGTGGCGTTTCTTAAGGAGGAGGAGAATGACCAAATTCCCTAGTGGTTTTTGGCCTCATTTCACCCTTTCTAGGAACCTTCTCATCCTCCCACGTCAAACATGCAGAGGATTTCATACAAAAATTTAATAGTTTAAACATCCCCTCAAACAACATCAAATTGCTCAGCCTAGACGTCGAGTCATTATTTACTAAAGTCCCGATTGCCGACGTGTTGTCTTTCTTAGAGAGGAAGTTACAACCATATGAAGACCATTTTCCTCTTGGCATAGATAAAACTTTAAAACTTATCAACCTCTGTGTAACTAACAACGTGTTTTCTTTCAATGGTAATTTTTACAAACAAAAATTTGGCTGTAGCATGGGAAGTCCCCTATCACCCCTTCTAGCAAACTTGTACATGGAATATTTCGAAACAGAACTTTTGTCGTCTATCAAACCCCATAATATGATCTGGCTTAGATACGTAGATGATATCTTTACTTTCTGGGACAATAGCTGGGGGGACTTTAATGAATTTTTTAATAGGCTAAATTCGCTAGTTCCGACCATAAAATTTAAAACAGAATGGGAAAAGGACGGAAAACTGCCGTTCCTAGATGTACTGATCATAAGAAAACAGAACAAGTATGCATTTACAGTATATAAAAAACCCACCTTCGCTGTCTCCTACATTCATTTCTTAAGCTACCACGACGTCTCCGTAAAAATCATGGTAGGGTGCAACTTATTCCTCAGAGGACTTAGGATATGTTCAAATGAGTACCTGGATAAAGAATATAACACGATCCGCCAACACCTAACGCAACTGCTCTATCCACCACACATTATCGAGAGGGCTATTAACAAAGCGAATAAAATATACTATAGAGGTCCCACTCACAACAGACAAATAGATTTCAACAACAAAATAAAGCTTCCATACGATGAAAACATCCAAAAGGCCACCGAACAACTCAGTTCTAATAATCCTTTCATTTTCCATTATCCCAAATCCATCGGGAGTTCGCTCGTTAACGTATACTTAAATAACAAAAGGGAAGAAACCGGAGTTAACAAGATACCGTGTAGCAATTGTCATGACATCTATGTAGGCGAGACAGGTAGATCGCTCTCGCAAAGAATAACATAGCACAAAAGATCAGTACGTTACGCTTCGGAGAGTTCGGGAATTTTCCTACATATCAGAAATACAGGGCATGTCATTAACTGGAGTGGGGCGGAGTTGGTTTTCAAGGGTAGCTGTCCGTACAAAAGAAAGATGCTGGAATCTGCTATCATCAATCAAACCAACAATATGAACCTGTCAGGAGGACATTGGAAATCGGACGCCATCGACACCTTAACCCTCAAACCCCTCCTGAAGAAGATGACCCAAGAAACGCGACCACCAGATCCATCGCCAAACGGGAGCTAATGAGGCCAAAAACCACTAGGGAATTTGGTCATTCTCCTCCTTCTTAAGAAACGCCATCTCCATAGCATCAGAGGCCTAAGAAAACACCTTCATGTTTTTGTATATATACCATTGTAACTTTCCACCTGTCCATATTCTACCAGTGAACAGGGGCACAGAAACAAGTGCCCGAAATATATGGTTTCAACGTTTAAATAGTGTTTTATGGGCCTTCTTATTTTCATATATATATATATATATATATATATATATATATATATATATATATATATATATATATATATATATATATATATATATATATCATCATCAGAAGATGAAACCTATTTATATGGAACAAGGCCACAGGGGCCACTGACTCGAAATTCAAGCTTCCACAGAAATATATATATATATATATATATATATATAAAGGTATCGGAATTTCCTCTTAGCATAGAAAGATCAGTGAACAAAGGGATAATATAGGTTCGCTGGGCTTTTGATGCCAATGGGGAAAAAAGAATACAAAATTTTGATGCAAAGCTTTACAGTTGCAATGTATAAAAGTGGAGAAATGAAAATCTTAATTAACTTTCAAAATAATCAAAATCATAGCAAACGATCGGCAAATAGTGGTAACCATTACATTCTTCATCATAACTATGTAAAAGTCACAAAAGATAGTCTCTTGATATTGGGCAGCCTATTCTATGTCGTAACATGCGACGAGGAAGCAACATACATTGGAACCATTACAAAACAATCGACCTGTAAACTTAACTTCAGACAGGCGGGAAGAGTTCTGAAAATGAATAAATAAATACAATAAAAGATGAGCATGCTACAACCATAACTAACGAAAAAAGAATGCAGTTTTTCTTCTCCATAGTAATCGTAATGCATGGAATTTGGCCCACCCTCAGTTAAGAAAACCTCATCTGAACGCTACCTAAGTGTTAAGTCAAAAGATGCTCTGAACAGCTCACAAAATCAATGAATTCTCATACCTGCATTCTTCAGGTATAAAAATGCATTTAACTTTGCCATGAAAGTGCAAACACTTCTGGCGGTCCCTAGTTCAGACAAATGACTGAGGCTGAGCCTGTTTATGGACTGTGAGTTAAGCGAAGAGCTAAAGTCCTGCGATTTAAAATACCAGCCGTTACTGAAACTTGCAGAAGACCTTAGGGTTGGATGCAAGGACCAGTGGGTACTGATGAAGTCCAAAAGCCAACAATATGAGTGAAAGTACATTATTTAGCATGCTGTAAGCAAATATTTTCATAATTAACCTGTAAAGGCTAGAATAAGAGCATGTCTCGATATATCAGGTCAAATGAGACAGTGACCTCCACACCAAAGCACGCCTGTGTTTTCAAGGGCATGCGGCAAAAAACTATCAAGCAAAGCTGTACCTATCTGAATCTAAAAGAAGACATTTCCACATATACACTATTATTATCTGCTCCCTCCGTATCTAACAATTGTATGACATTTCAACCACAGATGGCAAAAGAATGATTTAATACCCCTGAAATCTCTACTCGTTCAAAAATCTTCAGGTCTGATTGCTCAACAGTTTGGCAAAAGATCTACTGTAAGTATTTCAACAGCCGCAATAAAGATATCCACATATCAAGTCTTACATCATAGAACTCCAGATCTTCAACCTCTTAAGTTAAGACAGAGATCCGTAAACAATTTAGCTCTTGATAACTGGAATTCTGTCAATTCTCATGATAAATTCATCTTCACCCATGAATTCAATGACATTGAATATTATCAGAACTCTCAAAACAGGGATTGCCATATCACAGAACTCTTCTTTTTTGGTTAGGGGGTAATGCAGGGGCCCATATAATCTCTTACATCTTTTCACACTTTATCACACTAATAGTCTGAGAAAATCACCTAAATTACATTAACTAGCTCTTGTTTGTTACCTTTGATCAACAGAAAATTAATTTAGTTTTCACCTTGAAAAGCTCATTAAAGCAAACTTTGCAAGAGATCTGTTAAGAATCTTGAATTACATTCAGGAGTATACATAATTCCCTGTAAAGATTGCACCCAAGTCTACGTCGGGGAGACTGAAAGAGATTGCTTAGCCCGATTAGCTGAACATAAAAACGCATGTAGGTCCGGTGCCAATAGCAGTGCCGTCGCCAATCACTGTCTTGATTTGGACCATCAAATTTCTTTTGACAGGGCAAAGATTTTCAGCAAGACAAAAAATACCAATAAAAGAAGAATAGTTGGATAACTTTCAAGGAAGCAAGGCTTTCACCTCTGAAGACAGTTTCATAGATCATTCAATATGCCTGGCAGCCAATCTGCAGTCAGTTATTTTGAAGGAAATTGTTCCTCCGGCCTGCAAACGACTCCGTTACTTATAATGCTACAAGAAGACGATTTCAAGAGATGGAGATATCTGAGGAAGACCCACAGACTGACCGTTTTTATTTTAATTGCTCTTTTAATTTTCTGTTTCGGTTTTTACTTCTTATTTCTTTGTAAACACTTTGTAATTTCCGTTTAGTACAGCTGAAGAGGATTTTAGTGAAGGTCGACAGTTCTGGTTTTACATTTATTCACATAAACTTGGTTTTTTACTGTGAGTTTTTTTCTTAACCAAAAGATAAACTTATCAAAGAGATAAAAGGCTGAAGTCTTTATGTATCTCTACTGAAATTCATCTCACAATCTATACTCTTCATATCAGGACTGAAATGCTGACACACTTCTGAAATCGGAACGGCATATCTCGTTTCCGAACCAGGTTGTAGAAGCCTCGGAATTCCTGACAGGTACCAAGCTACATGTATCAAAACTTAGACTGAAAGCAAGTTTCTTTGCTGACCGTAGAAGTACTGAGGAGTAGCCTCACAACAAACTAGCTAAACTAATCTGGTCTTGTCCCCTCACTACGTAGCCTCACCCACAATTGAGGGAAACGTGATAGGCAGGCTGTCCTTATCCAGACAAGACCTGAAGGTAAAAAAGAAAGAGAAAGGGTAACGCAGTAAAAGAAAAGGGTCAATTCCAAGTTGGAATCGGCGAATCCACCGCTGAAATTAAGGAAAATGGAAACAGGGATTGAATTCCAAAGGCGAGCAGTGGAAGGAAACTAACAGTCAAGCCTGCTTCTTTCTTCTTTGTATGCTGATTGAAACAATAAAGACGGCTGCCAGGTCCACTTGAAAAAGGAGAAAACAGTCCAGAAAGGAAGGAAGGAAATACTGCAGGTTTTAAACGCTATCAGCCTCAAAGAGATAAAGGATAAGATTTGAGGGCAAGGTTTTCCTGCAAATGATTACTGTATCCTTTGTGGATTAAACAGTTCTGACTCTCTTTTACTCTACTTCACTGCCAAACTTTGGAACCATCTTCCTGTTCTGCTTTTCCTTGCGTATAATCTCTTCCTTCAAGAGACAGAAAAGCAGATCAGTCCCTTTTTGGTTAACCCCAATTTCTTTTCCCTTGTCTTGATTTCTTTGGGCCTATGCTCCTAAAAGACACTGGGGTGATCGTCCCAGTGCTCCTAGGAAAAAAAACACCGAAAACTCAGCCATCCCAAAACAGAAAATGCTGGAAAGTAGAGGAAATATTACTATCAATTGCCTCAATTTCAAAATCTCAAACCTTCTGACGCTTCACAGGCCACAACAGAATAGAATAGAATATAGAATTTAGGTCAAGGGCCAAGAGCTGGGACCTATGAAGTCATTCAGCACTGAAACGGAAACTGACAACGAAAAGCTTTGACAAGTGTAAAGGGAGGAAAACCTAGCAGTTGCACTCAAGAGGGTAGTAAGACGGGAGAACGGAGGTACTGTAAAAGGAACGAAAGGGGTGCAGCTGGGAACCTCAAGTAATGCCTGATGTCATGATGCACTGACAGCTGAAACTGGCCAAAATAACTTTCTTCTTTATTTTAACATGTAATTCGGTCTGATACGAAAAACTAGCGTTCTCCACCATACTTCAAAACTGATTGTAAATAAACTAGCGGTTGGGCGATCATTCTGGAGGCTCTCGAAAAGTTATAATAAACCCTGCGGTCCCTCTACAGACTAACTATCAGCACCACTAACACCCGAGAAGTTCGCAACGGAAAACTTCTTTATATGTCATGAACAACAGACAGGTGCTCTTTTGCATCACCTGATCAAGGTGATCGCATCTACTTCGGAGATTATGTTATGAAGTAGTTTACGCTTCAAAGAGAAGATATTCTTCTTCTTGTTATTATTTACGAGAGAGAGAGAGATAGAGAGAGAGGCAAACGAAAAATTTGAAGGAAGTCGAGGATAATGGTGGGCGGGGAAGAATAAAATGGGTTGTCTGAACGAGTGAACGAGGGAAGGCAAGACTGGGAAATCAAGCAGCGTGCCATACGAAGAGGTGGAGCAGACCCACCTGTCATTCCTGTGAACCTCAAGGCCTTGTTGTTCGGAATGGTGTCTAACTTCGATCTTGTTTGTCCTAGTTTTGGATGCACAGGAATCGAATTTCTTTCTTTCTTTCTTATTCTTCTAGATTTCAAAGAATGCTAGTTTTTTTTTTTTTTTTTTTGTTTCTGAAGAAGAAGCATCTTGTTTCAAAAGACACAGACTTGAGAACAGAACAGAATATAGAGTTTAGGTCAAAGGCCAAGCGCTGGGACCTATAAGATCATTCAGCGCTGAAACGGAAATTGACAGTAAAAAGGTCTGAAAGGTGTAACAGGAGGAAAACCTCGCAGCTGCACTATGAAATAACTGTTAGAGAGGGTGGAAGGTCAGATGGAAGAAAGAGAATATGAATGGAGGTACAGTAGAAGGAATGAAAAGGGGTGGCAGCTAGGGTCCGAAGGGACGCTGCAAAGAACCTTAAGTAATGCCTACAGCGCACCGCGGAGACCCAGAAATAAGAAACCGAAGGCCAACACACCATTACCAGAGATATTGTTGACCCGTTTTAATAGTAATTTGACCAACGAAAGTCTTGAGTGGAAAGGTTACGTCTCCCATTAACCCGTACGATTTCCTCTGGATCCCCAGAACTAAGTGCTCCTCGCTCATGAAAATACGCACTTAAATGCCTACAGCACCGGTGTTGGTATGAGCTGCAGCTTCTTTCATTTACCGTTATGTGCATTATTAAATTGTCTACAACTACAACGTCCTAATCTTGAAAGTAAATTTACAGATAATGTTATGTCAGGCCTTTTTTGTTTAGAATGTGTCCTTATTTTAATTTTTTTTTATTATAACTGCTGTTTCCTTGCCCCAAAAAATGAAACTCAACAGTGTTGAATTCTGTTACCGACGCTAATGGTCTTTTAAATTTGCTTAAGAATGTGTGTTCTTAAATATTAATAAAAATAATATTATTATTATTATTTTTATTACCAAAATAGTTTAACCAGACCACTCAGCTGATTAACGGCTCTAAGGCTGGCCCGAAGGATTAACATAAATTGGAGTTAAGTATATCTTAGTTTAACCAGACCACTGAGCTAGGGCTGGCCTGAAGATTCGACTTATTTTACGTGGCTACAGGAACCAGCTGGTTACCTAGCAACGGGATCTACAGCTTATTGTGGAATCCGAACCACATTATAACGAAAAATGAATTTCTGTCACCAGAAATAAATTCCTCTCCTTCTTCATTAGCCGGTTGGAAAATCAAACGCGGGCCCAGCAGAGTGCTAGCCGACGACGATACCGACTCGTCCAATGAGGAACTATATAAATTGGAGTACCAGGCCATAGGCCAAGCAATCGGACGAATGAAAAATGAAATTTTTAAAATATGCAAAAAGGAATAGGCCATGCTTCTATATTAGAACACACGCACACAATAAACACATTTTCTCAAGTTTCCATCTGCACAGTTCTGACTGAAACTGTGACTTAAAATCATAATATGCTATCGACGCATAACTCCTTATGACCATGGACCGTGTGGGTGGGCGGGTGAGTGAGGGGGCAGGGGGAGGAGAGAGTGGAGGAATGCGGTTACCTACTCAATCTCTCTTTTTATATGGAGGACTTAACTTCCGTTGTCACCTTTGAGAGGGGGGGATTAGAATGGCTAATAATAATAATAACAATGTAATACTGATAAGCGTAGGGCTGTACATTTTCTTTTGACGAAAATTGTCCTCGTGGTTCATACGCAGTGAATTAAGAACAAGTACCTACTCGACTCTATAGCGTTTGACAGACAGTGGGTAGACGGACACAGAGCTACAAACTTCATCCCAAAATACTTATTGAGAACCTTCTGGAGCCACCCTTCAATAAGGAAAGGCATACAAGTGAAAATAATGATGTTAACAATACTAATTACTATTGTCAAAAATCCTTATGAAACTTCCTAATGGTAATTATTCTTAAAATATGGAAAATGAATTCAAGAGGAATTTTAAGTGAATACTTTGTAAATCGACTTCGCTTCATTACCACTTACAATGATTTTCATGCAGTAATACAACTGCACCACTTTAATTTCTCTGACAAATTACAAAAATCGGCACACTTGGTGGCTACCTCGAAGTTCTGAATCATTCCATTTCAAAAAAATATTGTGGCACTTTACAAAACTTCTGTTCCCATAAATAGAGAATATCCCGACACCAATACAGAAGTACGGAATTTTCTCATAATTAAAGAACAGTCTGGCAATTTTATAGAAGCATGAGATCTTTCCGTTACTGGAAGATAGCCAACACCTTTACAGAAGCTCTGAATGTCCCCATTACTAGAGAAGTGTCTGGCACTTATAAAGGAGCTCTGGATGATCCCCTAACCAGAGAAGAATCTGGTATCATAACAGAAATTCTGAATTCTGACTTCTCTCATAACTAGAGAAGGGCATGGCACCTTTACAAAGCTCTAAATGATTACTTAAGAGCCTGGAACCTTAAAGTTCTGAATGCTCTCTAACAAGAGAAGAACCAGGCACCTTTACAGAAGTCTTAAATGTTCCCCTAAATAGCAGAGCCAAGCAACTTCACAGAAATTTTTAATGTTCCCATACCTAGAGACAGCCTGGCATCTTTATGGAAGCTCTAGTGTTCGAGTAACTGTTGAAGAATCTGACAGCTTTGCAAAGTTCCAAATGTTCCTCTCAATCAATGGAAGAGCCTGGGACTTTAACTGAAGTTCAAATGTTCCCATGACTAGAAAAGTGCCTCTTATGTTCCCATAACTGGAGGACTGCCTGACATCTTAAAAAAAAACTCTTGAACGTTTCCGTAACTTCTCCTTTAAAGAAGCTAAGATTACTCCCGTAACTAGAAAACTGAAAAGGGCCAGGCACCCTTATGAAAGCTCTGAATGTTCCCTTACCTAGGGAAAAGCCAGGCACTTTAACAGAAGCTATATATATTATCATAATTACAGAAGAGTCATGCAGTTTAATAGAAGTTCTAAATGCTCCCCCTGACAAAAGAAAAGCCTGGAACTTGTGCATGTGCTCTGAAGGAACCAATAACAATGAGCTCCTTTGCAGATGCTGTAAACATTCGCATAACTAAAGAAAAGCCTGGCACCTTTATAGAATTCCTGAAAATTCCCTTACCAAAGAGAGGAGCTTGGTACTATACAGAAGCTCTGAATGATTCCATAACTGGATAAGAACTGGGTATCTTCATAGAACTTCTGCACAGGTGCCAGACTAGAGAACAACCTAGCATCTTTTAAGAAATTTTGAATGTTCCCATAGCTAGCAAAGAGCCTGGAACCTTTACAGAAACTCTAAATATCCCCATAATTAGAAAAGAACCTACCATCTTCCCAGGAGGTATGAATGTTTTCTAAACTATAAAAGAGACCAACATCTTCCCACAAGTTCTGAATGTTACTGTCATTCTAGAAGACCCTGACACCATTCCAGAAGTTCTGAATGCCCCTTACCTATATAACAGCCTAGAAACTTTACAGAAGTTCAGAATATTCCTATAATTAAATAAATGTCTAGAGCCTCTATGAAAGGTATGAACAATTCCTAACTAAACAAAAGTCTAGCAACTTCACTAGCACTGAATGCTACCCTAACTATAGAAGGGCCTGGCTCCTTTACAGTAATTCTGAATGTTCTCATAACTACAAAAATAAAAAAGGTTGGCACTTGCAGTTCAGAATATTCTGAATGTTTCCAGAATTAGACAAGAGGCGGGCATTTTTAAGAAGCTCTGAATATTCCCTTAACTAGAGAAGAGTCCGAGATCTTTGCAGACGTTCTAAATAGTCCCTTAACCATAAAAGAGCCAGCTCTATATTTTCCTTCAACTATAAACGAACCTACTATTATTAAGGAGGCTCTGAACTGTCCCCTTAATTATGGAAGAGCCTGGCACATTTCAAGAACCTCTGAATAACCCCTTAACTATAATAGAGGCTGGCATCTTCCCAGAAGCTCTGAGTGTTCCCTTAACTATAGTAGAGCCTAGCACATTTCCTGAAGTTCTGAATATTCCTTAACTATAGAAGTGGCTGGCACCTTTACAGCAACTTGGAATGTCGCCACAACTGAAGAAGAGAATGACACCTTTACACCCTAACCTTCCCCTACTGAATGTTCCCACAACTGAAGTAGTGCCTGGAACCTTTACAGACATTATGAACAATCTCATAACCATCAGAAGAGCCTAGCAATTTTACACAACCTCTGAATGTTCCCGTAACTATAATATTCTGATTGTTCCCTTAGCTAAAAAATAAAATGGTACTTCCAGAAGTTATGAATGCTTCCATTACTAGAGAAGAGACTGGAACTTTTAAAGAAGTTCTCAAGGCTACTACAGAATAATTCAAAACTTTCACATAATTTTTGAATGTTCCCAAATCTAGAGAAAAGCTTGGCAATTGCAGAAGTTCTGAATGTTCCCGTTACTTGAGAAACATGGCACCTTTACAGAAGTTATGAATGTTCTCCTAATTAAGGAATAGTTTGGTACCTTTACAGGGAACTTAAATATTCCCATACTGAAGAAAAGCTTGGTACTTATGTTAGTTCTGAATACAGTGTTCCTATTACTAGAACAATGCCTGGCATCTTTACAAAGCTCCGAATATTCCCTAAATTATGGAACAGCTTGGCACCTTTACAGAAGTCTTGAATTTTCCCATTACTACCCATCAGTTCGGTACTGAGTGTACCCTTAACTAGTAAAACGCCTTGACAATACATTAAGTTATGGATGTTCCCATAACTAGAGAAAAGCTCGGCACGTTAACAGAAGTTTTGGACGATGAAGATTTTCCTAACTCGCACCAAAACTGATTTTGTAAGGTCAAAAATGAAGCATTCAAAAAAATTCTACAATAATGTTGATTCATTTTAGAATACCACTAATGTAACTTCCAACTGTTATAGGCTCCCCCTATAAGACATTCAGTAAAAATTTAGTGTTGAAATTTTGAAATTTTAGCACCTGGTATAGAATGTCTGTGACCACTGGCGGATCCAGGAGGTGGGGGAGAGGCACCTGGGCACGTGCCCCCATGAAAAATAATGACAAAATAATAATATTGAAGATTTAGATAATAATATAAATGAGAAATATACAGGCGGGAAAAATAAATCTATTGTAGAAATAATAAAATTTTGAGAAAAAAATACTAACAGTAATAATAATAACAATAATGTTAATGATAATAATAATGGATTTGGTATTTCACAATAGAACAAGTGATTGCTATCCATTTCATAATTTATACTTAAATAATGAATGATATGCTCAAGATAATATATTATGATATGACAGAAATGTATACATATATATATGTGTGTATATGTATATATATATATATATATGTATATGTATATGTATATATATATATATATATATATATATATATATATATATATATATATATATATATAGACATATATGTATGTGTAATATTAATATGAGAATCGGTGCCTCCATTAAATCTTTCTGGGTCCGCTAGTGTCTGTGACCTTATGTCAGTCAAGGTCAACAACACTAAGGTCAAATGACAAAGTTGCAATGGAAGACATGGTAAACTAATATGGCTTCATGATGGCCATATTTACATAATATTACAAAGAAAATCAAGGAACATCACTATGCTGAAGTGTATTAACATTTCCAAAATTACTAATCTATGTCATATGGCAGGGAATATTACTGAAAAATTCACACTAGCCAGTGCTACTTATGACAGTAACTTTATTATGACAACCATCAGAAGTGCTACTTGGGTTTTGCCTTCAATAGCCTGCAGCTCTGGAAAATTACCAGGTGGCCCACCAATATTATTCACCAAGAACACACTTTGGAAAATATTCCTAGGTGCACCTATGTACCACGATAGTCTGACAATTGCTGCTGAGACCCAACTATACAGTACAACTAGAGCATTGTAGGCTGCGTCAAGTCTCATTTTATTTACTTGGATCATATTTGTGTGTCTGAGGGGCAAACAGTTTGGATTTTTCCAAGATCCATGAGAGTTGCTCATGTTTCTCAAGTGCTGCAAGAGCTTTTCACTGCCTTATGAGTAGTAATTTACAAGGACATGGTCTGTATACTCTAAGCATTTGCATCTTAATGGGAGCTTTGCTTAGCAAAGTCACTAATGTGCACATCATCAGGTACAGAACATAGTAACATAGTAATTCTCTTTAGAGGATTCCAATGAAGAGGTTGTGTCTTTCATTAAATCTGAGCATTGCTACCCACTGATCTTTAGCTGCTAAAGGAAGACTACCTTGTAGATCTTCAGCATTCTATACATGATGAAAAATCACAGTTCTGACCTGTGTTCCTTTACTGACACCACCAAGAACAGTCTTTTTACTAATATCATGGCACATTTTACAGAAACCAGCCAGGAAATGCAAGCCATGGTTCCAGTACAATTACATTCATTTGGCTTATTTTTCCTTAGAGCGTGCTGCTATGCTTTTAGGAGCCATGACCAGCACAGGCAAAGGACAAGTCATTACACTGGTGCACAATATCTAGATTGAACATATACAGCACTCAAGTCCCTCTCCACCCAAGCTGGGATCAGGGAGAATCGGGATGTCGCTGCTGATGATTCAGTAGGTAAACCAATAGGCTCCCTAAACACGCCATCTTTTACTTAAAAGGCTGGTAAAGTGGTGTTTGCCAGTAAGTTCAGGTTTTGATCTTGGGATCACCACACTGTGAAGTCCAGCTGAAACCAACTGAGCTACAATGACACTAATTCAAATGAGATTGTTTGCATGGAGCAAGATGTTGCATGGTACCTGCTGCCAATGATTAAATAATCCAAGCTTCTCTTCAGTTCTTCTGTGAGGAATGTTTGATTTTCCGTTTTCCTCGTTCAGTTATTTTACTTAAATCTTTCTCTTCCAGCTCTGCAGGTTTTAGCTGAAATCTGCAATGGCTGTCATGGCTGAAAAGACCTATTCATTAATAACAAATTCAATGACGGTGACAAATTTTGGCCCTGCCACTTTCGATCACTTTTTGCCATGGAACACATTCAATACTTTCATGGTTTTTTTTTTTTTACACTACACCTTAAGGCTTAACTCAGTCTGCTGAATCACTTGATCAACAGGATAAAAGTTGGTTTTGTCTTGAGTTCTTGGAACTTCTTTGTGCTTTCTTATCTCCACTCTTCGTTCTTTCCGTAAAAATAAAGGAAATAAAACAGAATGGACAAACAGGCTACTGTGTACCCTAGCTGCGAGGAATCCTGTCTGTTGCCATGAATTACTAAGTTTCTGAAATTACTGTTGTTAATCTCAATATAATAGTGATATCGGGGTCTACAATGATTGCTTGGTGAGAGCTGGTCCATGCCTATTCTTCCTACACACAATTTGCAGGAAGTCAAGTCAGGGGGCGGGTATGATTACCAAGAGCTGGCAGGCTCTTGGGTCAAAAATGGTTCAGTGAGCATTTTAGTCCTATAGTGTTCACCTTGACTTGGTGTAGACCAGTGGTTCTTAAACTTTTTTGCCTTGCGCCCCCCTCTGCATTATGTATAGATCCCACGCGCCCCACCCCAACCCCTGAAATTTTTGCCAACTATAAACTATAAACAATATGTTGCCTATTTGCTTATATGAATATATGGATGAATGATAGATTTTTGTTTCATTGCTGTTAAATTTTTTATAGGTATGCACTGTACTGTATTTCAATTCATAAATAAGACTTGAAATGAACATTGACTTATATTTTGAATTTTTGCATGTTTTGAGATAATAATTAGAAAACATATGGAAGCAATGATAATGTTTTTGGCAATTTTGCAATTAATATCACAAATTTAAAAAAATAATAGGCACCATCTGG
Source organism: Macrobrachium rosenbergii (assembly GCF_040412425.1). Taxonomy (NCBI): domain Eukaryota; kingdom Metazoa; phylum Arthropoda; class Malacostraca; order Decapoda; family Palaemonidae; genus Macrobrachium; species Macrobrachium rosenbergii. Next base: position 42,534,365 of record NC_089794.1, read on the forward strand.
CAACACTGCTTGCGTCCCCCTTGGAAGCTTCTAGCGCCTTAGGGGGCGCGCCCCAGTTTACGAATCACTGGTGTAGACTGTACAAAAGATTCTTTACAGCATCCAACCCCTGTAACTTTACCTTGCTCAAGTTTTCACCTCTCATTTAAGGACAAATCACTTGGCCAATCACTATGGGAGCCAAGAAATGTGACTCTATGATCTAAAATTATTAAGTCAATCTATATGAATAAAAATATCGAATGACTTGAAAGCATGCTCGTTATACCTGTCTATAATAAGAATGCGTCATTGTTATAAACTGGAGACATTTTAATCTAGATGCACAATCTACACCTCTCGTCTTGCTCTCATGGAGCACAATGCAACACACTGCATTTTACACATTAAAGATGAGAGGTTCACAGCATTCATCAATGGAGAGTATTCTAGACTAGAATATTTAAGACTGAGACTGTCTGATTTATGAAAGATTGAAGAACACACCATCATGGTGCTTTCACAGGTAGATAGCGTCAACCATTTTCATACGATAGGATGCGTTTGTGAAAGACATGCTACAACAGCACCTATTTTAATTAGGAAGGTCATGAACATCTTGTCTTCTGACACGATGTTATAGTGGTGTATGCATGCCAAATGTGAAGTATTTATCGCAGGACCATCTCTCTTCATTCACATTTATGCATGATGGTCTACTAGTTTCACTAAAATGCCTTCACTCTAAAAGTTGCATGACAAGGTAAAGTGTGGCAGCTATTTTTAGTATGAAGGTTACAATCAAGGTCACTACCTTTGGTGCATCAAGAAATGGCTTAGTTAATGGCATATGCATGCAAATCGTAAAGACTAAATCCCTTATAGTTCAAAAGCTATGGCAAAGAATTAAAACTGTACATCCAGACAGACACACACTGACGAAGGAACACAAGACAGGTATATGGAAAACTCTACTATTGATATATACATATATATATATATATATATATATATATATATATATATATATATATATATATATATATATATATATATAACAAATCTGAAATCTCTATTTCTTATTATCAAAGTTATAGTCAAAGTTAAAGTTGCGCTTTAGAAAAACAAAGAGAATTCAAGACCAACACACTGCTCGCAGGAACATTTTATACGAGGAAAAGTAGATTTCTAAATTAATATAATGTCCCACTTTCTTGGGCAGCGAATTTGAAGTCATAAGGAAAATGCGCAGAAAATTGCTACCCAGCTCTTGTTCCTAAAATCAGTAAATTAAAGCAAAGAAAGAATTACTTGAGGCGCCCCCTTTTAGGCTTACTTCATCAGCTTTGAATCTATTAAATCAATTTTATAAATGTATGGACTGAGGTTCATTTACTTCGGCCAAACAAGCAAAGAACTTAGTATCATAAAAAATCTACATAGACTATACATTCAATTAGAAGTATTCAAAAGAATTTTTTTTTTTAATCACACCAGAGTGAAAAATCACTCGACAAACGGTTACGACCACGATTTTACAGAACAGAAGCACAGTGCTGGGTAGTCTAGTTTCAATGGTATGCTAAAGCAAGGTAATTAAAAAGATTCAATAAAGTTTAGCTTTCCTAAATATTATTTTTCCAAAACATTTTCCTTTGCAAATAAGGAATGTGGATTAGTACAAATTCAAAATATAGGGAAAAACAGAATGTAACTCTGCGTGATATCTAGTCTAATACATTCAGCAAGGTCTACTACTTGTTTGTACTAATTCCTGATATAGACTAAGTATAAGCTCTTATGATGTAGAGATGGGTAAAATTTTACAGAAGTAAAGTGCTGGGTGGTCAAATTTCAATGGTTTACTAAAGCAAAGTAACTGAAAAGGTAAATTAAGATATAGCTTTTCTATATATTATATTTTCCGTTACAAATACGGTATGTACGAATTCAAAACATGGGGAAACAAACAGAATGTAACTCTGCGTGATATCTGAGAGCCTAATACATTCAGTAAGGTCTACTGCAACTTGCTGTCTGTACCAATTCCTGATCCAGACTAAGTATAAGCTCTTATGATGTAGGGCCGAGTAAAAATTTACAGAAGCTAAGTGCTGGATAGTCTAGTTTCAATGGTTTGCTAAAGCGAGGTAAAAGGCTTTCGTAAATTTTATATTTTTTCAAAATATTTTCCGTTACAATGCGGCATGTGGATTAGTGCGAATTCAAAACATGGGGAAACAAACAAAATGTAAGTCAGCGTGATATCTAATGTAATGCATTCAGCAAGGTCTACAAATTCCTGCCCGTACCAATTCTTGATCTAGACCAAATTTAAGCTTTCATGGTGTAGAGGTGAGTAAAATTAGTATATCTAATTCCTGACCTAGACCAAGTATAAGCTCTTATGATGTAGAGATGAGTAAAGTTTTATCTAGTCTCCCAGCCATATCTCTAAATATGAAACAACCGATAGGCAACAAGTGTCACGTTCCCAACAGCCACTACCACAATCCCGCCAACCCCAAGACAAACACACACACACACACACACCGAACTCGACCAACTGCCAGGAACTTATTCGGGCAAAAGAGGCACAAGGCGTTTTATCGTAACAGACCTACATCATCCTGCCTTGGACGTGTATCGAACCCAGTTCTCTCTCTCTCTCTCTCTCTCTCTCTCTCTCTCTCTCAATACATACCGATCACAAAATCCTAATCCCAGTGATAGACCAGATGTGCAAAAATAAGCAAATAACTATATATTCCATCAAATTCTAGTAAATTCTTCATTATATATATATAATATATATATATATATATATATAATATATATATATCCACACATAAAAGACTTGCTATCCACACAAATAAAAGACTTGAACTAAATTTTACAATGCGAGTCGACAGGAAGTATATTTACGTTGTGTGAGCGTAAATGCTTGGGAAATATTACGCAATGGGTTCTTTATTCAATATCAATAATCAAGCAGCGTAAATGAAGAAGCAGCTGTTGCTAACATCAAAGCGCGACTTTAAAAGTAGAGATTTATTACTCCTTCTATTGAAATTATTTTTATACAAGAAAAAAACTACAAGGCTACTTATAATAATAAGCTCTCACAAAAAAAAATCAAATGCATGCATATTACGACAATTTTACATGTACTATAAACGTTAAATTTCATAGAAAT